>NW_014577100.1:712075-723068 GCF_000485595.1 Priapulus caudatus | reverse complement strand
TTTTATCGACAGTACCAGCGATAAAAATCGACGGTACTGTCGATAAAAATCGCCACGTGTGCGCCGGGCTTACACTATAGTTGCGCAGGTTGTTTGTTCTCATATCTAGAGTCAGACCAGTGGTTCCCAACATGTGGTCCCCGGACCCCTGGGGGACTGCAAGGATAGTTCTGGGGGTCTGTGAGCTAAGTTCAAAATTTTAAGAGGCCCCAGCGTAAAATGTAAATTTACTCACGATGGCTGCTAACGATAAACTTTCAAAATTTCATGTTTCGTTGTTCTTGGATGTAATATTATCAGGAGTAAGATAATATAGGATCTTAGATCCTATATCTAGGATCCTATATATATATATCCTATAGATATCCTATCCTATCCTATCCGATCCTATATATATCTATCCTATAGATATCTAGGATCTAGGATCCTAGATCTAGGATCCTATATTATCTTACTCCTGATATTATCAACTCAGTATGGCAACATTGGTTGTGCGGGGTAGATATGTTTTAGCTATTAAATAGAGTAACGGCTGCTTCGATCAAGAAAACATTCCATGAGCCATAAATATTAAAGCCTGCTGCCCCATTTCCTGTGTCTGGCCCTGGTGTTGTTAGTGATAAAACGAGCTTGTTGAGTAGACAGACCTAAACAAAATCTGGGGTCCATGGGAAAATTAATTTAAATAAACGCAGTGGCTACTGGCTACGCGTCCGGAACCGGTCGCCTAGCCTCCAGGCTACGCATAAATAAAAGGGGTCCTTGGTGGTGAAAGGGTTTGGAACCACTGGTCTAGACTGATCATCGTTTCTCCTTCACAGTTTCTTGTCTTTTGGTAGTTACTCGCCGATTTATCTAGAACATGTTCACTTCGTGGCTATTTGCTTTCCTGCTGTTTTTAGTTATAAACTTCTAGAAATTGTTTTAAAAATGTTAATATTTGAACCGTCATGATCTTATAATATAACTTAATTATAACACTTAACTTCATAAGCGTATACTGGGCCAAAATACCCGTGTATCAGCGTGGTTACCCATGAAAACATGTTCAAATACACAGCAAAACTAATAATTGTGCCTAAAATTAGTAGATTAATGTCAAAACTTCAAAACAACGCCATCTTGTTCCACTAACTACAGCGTCCTACGTAAGATATATACATGGCAAGCATGAATCAAAGCAGCTTTCACAATTAAAAAAAGCAAATGTCACCCGCATGAGAATATATAAACCCTCTATACCCCCGTCGGGGCATTTCGCTGACAAACTAAACAAAAACTAATAATCGCATCAGCTACACCAACTATGGCTGATAGGGTCTATGTCCCCCAGCCCCAGGGTACTATCGGAGGGTACCCTGGGTACGGTTCGATATATCGGAACGTACCCTGGTACTATCTAATATGCCGGACCGTACCTCGCCTACTCCACTAACGAGTCTAGGGAGTCGCCTACGCCTACTCCCTAACCCTAACCCTAACCCTAACCATATCAGATAGTTACCAGGGTACCCTCCGATAGTACCCTGGGGGACATAGACCCTATGAGCCCAACTATGGTGTCAGTGTGATAGCCAGCCCTTCTTATCTGGAGTATCTGTCTATCATACATGGGTGCTCCCCATGATGCTGTCTGTATGCACGTATGAGCTAGCAGTGTACATGATTACCCAACATTTTAAACACGTCCTTAGACAAATTGAGTAGGCCCTTAATTTTGATCAATTTATTCCATTGATTATTAATAAAAGTATTAGCTTACTGTGTATTAGGCATATACTCATAGTATTTCAGTATTTCATTGCTATCAGTGGAGTTCTACTTGTTTGACAGGAATTGCTGGAACATTATTTACTTCTTAGTAGTCACTAAGTAAAAACTAGCCAGGAAATATAGTTGATATAAAGGCAAGATACGCAAAATTTTGAATAGGCCAAGTGGACTGATTATATGGGGGGTTAATTGAACCGGCAGTTTAGGGGGTTGAACCGGCGGCCACCGGCAAAATAGCGATAATTTCGCGAAATGTATATATATATATAATACACACACACGCACGCACGCACGCACACACGTAATATTTGGGCTACCATGTAGTCTCCATCAGCCGCGTTCGTCCGATATTTTCCGCAGGTGTGGAGAAGAACGTTAAGATGTGGGAGGACATGAAGCAGGGCACCGCGTACGGGAAGACATGCGCCGTGCGCGCCAAGATCGACATGCAGTCGGACAACGGCGCCATGCGAGACCCGACGATATACAGGTGCAAGAACGAGGAGCACGTCCGCACGGGCCTCCAGTACAAGTGAGTTCGCGTTCGCGCAGTAGAACCTGTGAAGGCGCCCTCAAACGTGTGCTCAGTAAGTGTAATCAGTGCTGCTATATCCGCTGTGAGGTGAGACTATATTTCGTATTTTTTTGTCAGATTGAGCGTTTCTGAGCATAATAATATCGCAATAAATCCTTTAAATCGCGTGCAGTCAAAGGCGTACCCGAGGGTCGCTAGGACGATATGCGAAAAGTGTCCTTTATAGAGAGGTGCTTGCTCTGTAGAGGTGGTTTCTTTGTATGGCTTTCACGCAAAGGAACATCCACAAGTGTCCTTTATAGAGAGGTGCTTGCTCTGTAAAGGCAGTTTCTTTGTATGGCTTTCACGCAAAGGAACATCCACAAGTGTCCTTTATAGAGAGGTGCTTGCTCTGTAGAGGTGGTTTCTCTGTATGGCTTTCACGTGAAGGAATATCCATAAGTGTCCTTTATAGAGAGGTGCTTGCTCTGTAGAGGTGGTTTCTTTGTATGGCTTCAGCGCGAGGAAATATCCACAAGCGTCCTTTATAGACAGGTGCTTGTTTTGTAGACGTGGTTTCTCTGTATGGCTTTCACGTGAAGGAATATCCATGTCCATGTCCTTTATAGACAGGTTGTCGTTCTGAAGTCTAAGTGAACACTAACACGGGTTTACATAGTGTATAGCCATCCACAGTTTAAAACGCTAGCAGTACCAGTTATCTGAATGATTTTGCAAAAGAGATGGACCCAAAGGTGACCTCAGTTGTTAATTACAGAAAGAAGATGAGATTCGACAGTTAAGTTTATCTTGTATGCATTGGAGAAGTGGCATTCAAAGTTATTTAGGATACAGTGCGTGTGGATGCGTGCGTGCGTGCGTGCGTGCGTGCGTGCGTGCGTGTATGTGTGCACGCGTGCGTGTGTGCCAGTGAGCACGAACGCCTGCAACATGTGTGCGCGCCAAATTGTACCATAAACTGACGGGGAAAAATTGCGTAATCATTCCCACCTAATGTGGTGCAGATGAATAAATGAATGGACGATGTTGAATTTAATTTTATTTTCGCGATTAGTAAGTACCTGCCTACGTAGCAACGCAAATCTACCGGGGTGGTTTCGTTCTACAGGGTGTATCCTACGTATGATTTTGCGTGCCCTATAGTGGATTCGATCGAAGGAGTAACACATGCGCTGAGAACCACCGAATACCATGATCGTGATGATCAATACTACTGGTTCATCAATGCTCTTCAAATACCAAAGGTTAGTAAGGAGGCCGTCCACAATTATCGACCTTTGGTCACCTTGCAACTTCTCTTCCTCTTTCTTTCTCACCACCCCCTCCTAAAGGAGTTAATACGGGGATACAAGTTAGTACTAAGGATTCGACTATGTGCTATATCCGTGCTAGATGAGGCATAACGTGCATGAGCAGGGCAACCTGTTGTTGCTAGGTTGACCAAGCCCATGCAGTTTGTACACATACCCGTATGTGGCCAAGGTGTTGACATCGTGGCACTTTGCTACTAAGCATTGTTTTTAGAGTGTTCCCTTACAACTCTGATTGGCTAGAGTCGCCCGACTCGATCTCTCCCCGGTGAGATAGATTAACTGCGTCCCTCACACACCCTCTCTCTTCCCGGCAGCAACAGCGATGTCGACTTAACGGAGATGCTTTACCTTCGCAGGTTCACGTCTGGGAGTACGCGCGCCTCAACATGGTGAACACGGTGCTGTCGAAGCGAAAGCTCACCTGGTTCGTCGACGAGGGCATAGTCGACGGCTGGTGAGTGGCTCGTGCCTCGCGGCCGACGTCCCGTTGCTAGCGGCTCTCGAGTCTCTAAGTTTCAGCGGGTCGAGAGATCGGTGCGACGTCGTCCTAGTGGCGTAGTTACGCGGCTTAAGCTGGGTTTACACTACCGAGTTTATGTTGACGAATTGGCGAGTCGGACCAATTTTGCAATTCGGCAACTCCGAGTTGGCGAATATAGAACATGTTCTAATCTCCCAACTAGTTGCTATCGATCGGTTGCTCGCGCGACTTTCGGGTTTACACCGCTGATTGTCGGTTGTGTAGTTGGGAAGTTGGGTCTAATTCGCCAATTCGCTAACATAAAGTCGGTAGTGTAAACCCAGCTTCACAGGAAGAGTTTTTCGCTGTCGGCTTCAACAGCGAAGCGCGTTCTTCGTGATTGTTTCTGCGGTGTTACCTGTATATTTATGTACCTTAATGCCATCTGTCCTAATGACAAGTGTCTTTACCCTGTCATTGTGTTGTGGCGGTAGGGGGCGCTTACCGGTTACTCCGTAACATGTTGGCCCTTTAACACTTGTGAGATCCTTAAAGATATCTCTCGTTCATGTACTGCTCAGCTGTATATATACATGCGTATATATATATTTATATTTATTTATTTATATATATTATATACGTGCAGGCATGTATGCATGCATGCATACCTGTTATTGGTAAAGGTAATGGGTTATCACATACCGACGCCGGGTCCCCCCACCATTCCCTTTGTCAACACGACCTCTACGTGGTCCTGCGCTGCTGCCGCCGCACTGCGAGGCGCTGACCCCCCGTGTTTGTTGTTCGTTCGCTCAGGGACGACCCCCGCATGCCGACCGTGCGCCGCGTCCTGCGCCGCCGCGGCCGCCGCGCTGTGAGGCGCTGACCCCCCGTGTTTGTTCTTCGTTCGGTCGGCATGCGGGGGTCGTCCCTGAGGGCAACAATGCAACGCTACTAGCAACAGTGCAACACTACTAGCAACAGTGCAACACTACTAGCAACAGGGCATAGCTGAAGTGCAACACTACTAGCAACAATGCAACACTACTAGCAACAGGGCATAGCTGGAGTGCCACACTACTAGCAACAGTGCAGCACTACTAGCACCAATGCAACACTACTAGCAATAGTGCAACATTACTAGCAAAAGTGCATCACTACTAGCAACAGGGCATGGCTTCAGTGCAACTGAACACTACTAGCAACAGTGCAACACTACTAGCAACATGCTCCTACAGTTTGGATAGAGTACTAGAGTACTATACCATCCGCGATAACTCGCTAACATACAACTGACACTGATACATCTTCCTCGTCTTCATCTTCTTATTCCTATTCTTCTTCGACATCTTCTTACTCCAATTATTCTTCCTATAACCCTACGGGCTTCCCACCGTGAGATAATTTCAAGCCTCTCTAGTCTCTCTAGTGTCTCTAGTCTTATCTCTTCGATAACTAAAATCGCAACTACAAAAGCGATCGCCGATGCGACGTCACACACCTTCGGATGTTTCGCCGCCATCTTGCTCTCGGCAGCGGCGCCGGCGACGCGCACGCGCACGGCGCCCTCTCGCTCGACTGCGGTGAAGCGCGGCGCGACGGGGTCGATCACCTTCTTGTTGAACGCCCAGATCTTGTCCCACTCCATGACGACGATGGAGCGCGACGAGCCCTGCGCGACGATGAACTGCTTGAGGCCCTCGACGGTCATGCCGCGGCGCAGGACGCCGCGCACAAGTAGTGTTGCACTGTTGCTAGTAGTGTTGCACTGTTGCTAGTAGTGTGGCACTCCAGCTATGCCCTGTTGCTAGTAGTGTTGCACTGTTGCTAGTAGTGTTGCACTGTTGCTAGTAGCGTTGCATTGTTGCCAGTAGTGTTGCACTGTTGCTAGTAGTGTTGCACTGTTGCCAGTAATGTTGCACTGTTGCTACTAATGTTGCACTGTTGCTAGTAATGTTGCACCACTGAAGCTGCATACTGCTGCTAACAGTGCCGGGGCCTAGGCCGCCTAGCTATGAATATCGTCGTGCTATTTGGTAGAATGCGGAGGTGGGCGAGAAGCAGATGTGGTTGGGTCCGGACATCGTCATCGACGGCGCGGACGCGGCCGTGCTCAAGGACGGCGAGGTCGCGACCTTTATCAACTGGGGAAACCTGCGCATCAAGGCTGTGAAGAGGTATGCGGTCACGCTGCGGTTATAGCATGGGGAAAAACACATGCGTCTCTTCTCGAATCTCCTGCGGCTCAGAATGGGGAAATCTGCTTGATATCAATGAGGAATTAATTCACATGAGTATAAATTATTTATCAAATGGGGAAATCTGCGCATCAAGGCTGTGAAGAGGTGTGGGATTCGACGATGCGGTTATAGCATGGGGAAAAATACACGCATGTCTTCTCGAATGTCTTGCGGCTCTGAATGGGGAAATCTGCGTGATATCAATAAGGAATTAATTTACCTGAGGATAAATTCTCAACTGTATAAACAGGCGTGTATAAGTTATGTTTTGTAGTTTTACTCATGTATAGTTCTACGTTGTGGTTCTGTTTAGAAATGAAGATGGGAAGGCAGAGGCCATTGATGCTGAATTGAATTTGGAAAATACAGTGAGTGCTTCTACAATTCTCTGTACAGTGGAAATTATAAATTTATTCAACCTTATTCTGACCTTTACACGTGGACATCAGTCTGCCTCGAAAGGTCTTTTCAATGTCGTGCTGGGACTCGTTCTCAAAAACAGAATTATTCTTAACATTAATCAAAACTTGATGTTCTGAGTAAATTCTCTGTGATTTTTCATTCTTGTAAGTCTATTATGTTTCTGTGAACAGACTAAGCAAAAAGGTTAATGTTGAAACTAATGTTAAGACTCATTTTGTTTCTGACACCCGGCCCCTGGTTTATAACTGATCAAACTGCAGAGTAAATATTTAGTAAAAAAATAAATCCAATTGTCTACACAGGTAAAACTTTTGAATTTACTGTTTGCTGGCCATGAAGACTGATTTATTATGCTGTAATTAATCCGTAATAGCATATATTGTAGATAGCGCAGAATATTGTCCATAATACTTTCGTGTCATGTAAATTTCAATTAAGGTTTCTGCAAGGAATCAAGCTCTAGAGTTTAATCACGTTGTTTAATGTGCCTACAGGATTACAAGAAAACGACAAAGATCACGTGGCTAGCAGAGCTGCCAGAAGCTCCGCTTGTGCCCACCATCTGTGTCAACTTTGATTCTCTGATTTCCAAACCAATTTTGGGCAAAGATGAAGACTTCAAGCAATACGTCAGTAGGGACTCTAGGGTAAGCCTGTCACGAAATAACTTGCAATGTTTTTTTTACTGGAGGTTTAGTCTGAACTTTGCACAATACCCCTAGACTTTAATGGTTCGATACTTTAATTTAACATGATGGTGGCTGTGCGTGTAACCAGCTAGGATTATGTATCTAGCAAATCCACATATATGTAGTCTTCAGCACTGCATACTCCCGCACGTTCTATAAAGCATTGCACTGTTGGGTGCGCTCGACAGTTGTTATGGGAAAAAGTTCGTCGAATATCTGTATTTCAACCTACCATGCACCATTATTAGTGGTTGTTGTTATATGGAGTAGTAAGATAACGCAAGGACTATCTCGTTTTATTCCAGCAAGTTGCTTTCATAATTTTACGTAGTTGATATACGTAGTTAATAACGTCAATGTGATACTAATATCGATCTTTGAATGGCACTACCGGCTGTCGTGCGGTAGTAAGAAATTTAATTACGCGCCATGGAAGCGCGTGGAGTCACGCAAACAGTGCACGCGTTTTATATAATATATATATACAGTGTAGCCCCGTTATAACGCAATTGTTGGGGTCCATAATATGTCATCACGAAAAAGCGGGTCGCACCTAAATCGGGGTTATATATACGTGGCTATATAAGAGCAAAAAAGGGGTCACCAACGACGTCATCCGTTATATCCGAGATACGGCGTTAAGTCGGAGCGCCTTAAGATCGGGGTTACGACTGTATATACACACAAAACCACACACACACACACACACATATATATATATATATATATATATAAACGGCCACTGCTGTCTTGTTCTAGCACGAGACGCCGATGTTGGGCGATCCTGAGTTGGCGAATCTGAAGAAGGGTGACGTCATTCAGCTGCAGCGCAAAGGTTACTACATCTGCGACGAGCCGTATCAGCGCCTCAGGTGAGCTACCATGCAGGCAGCAATGTTCCCTCTAATTATTCATAGTCAGTGTGCGCAAAAATCTTCTGTTGTGCAAATGTTTTCCCTGTCACAAAAGTATGTGCGCACTGAATGGTTGTGCAAATGTTAACTTGAAATTGTTTCAAGACAATTTTGGCACAGCCTCTCATGGCTTATAAAACTGTATTGGCATGTTTTAATATCTACGAAGTAACGTATTTAGTTAAGATTTTATTCTATTTAAAGTATAACCTTTTGTACGCACATTAATTTCCTTTGTGCGCTGGTTGCAAAACGTGTGTGCGCGCACACACACGCGCATAGCTTATAGGGAACAGTGCGAGCCAGTCTTATACGCACGGTTTCCTTCCTTCACTCTTGTCAGCGTTCTATAGACGCGGATATAGATATATCTGCTTTAACTGATAAGATCGCATGCTGATAGATAGATATGTGCTTAGATATCACTGATACGGGTAAGATACTGATAGACACTGATAAGGTCCAACAGGTCGCATGCTGTTCTACTAGCGATAGGTAAATAACTGTTGAGCAGTAATGCCCTAGTTGAGTGTGCCGAGCCACAAACAACGGCACAGTGATGGCACGGTGGGGGAATAAATGATCTGATAGCATTGCTAGTAGTGTATTAGTCGACATACTTACACATACCTGCCCCACTATATAGTTGGCTCGATGTCGGGGGCGGCAAGCTCTGGGTAATGGGTTGAAGGCGGCAGGAAATAGTTGGAAACTTGGAAGCGTAGCGAACATATCCTAGCTGACTGGGGATGAGATGCCCAGCTGAAGCGCTGCATAACTAATGCAACTATGAAGGCAACCATGAAAGCAACTATAAACGTGATGGCCAAAAAGCCCGTAGTAAGCAGTAGTGGGTGCGCCAAGCGCTGGGGCATCATGCTATGGAGGCAACATGCCAACCTAGCAACGCTGCTATGCTATGGCTGGGGATGAAGTGCCAAGAACTGTAGCGCACACTCCTGACACGTGCGAAACGCGCACGGTGGACTCAGATTTCCCTCGCGTGGATGGAGTGCAGATCAATATATCCAGGGACAGGCGTACGTGACCGCACGCACGTGCCTGCTCTCTCTCTCTCTCTCTCGCTCTCTCTCGCTCTGTGTGTGTGTGTGTGTGTGTGTGTGTGTGCGCGTGTGCGTGCGTGCGCGTGTGAGGTGTGTGTGGGAGGATGCGCGCGTGTGTGTTTGTGGTGTGTGTAGGGGGGGGGGGGGATGTATGCGCGCGTGTGTACATGTTTACGGTGTGTACTATGTGCTAAGTTCCCCGCGTGCTGAGCTGGGCGCTGCGCGTGGGTGGTGCAGCAAAGTTTAGATACGCATCGTCTTGGCATCTGATCCCCCGTTAATACACACAGGCGCACTGGTACGCACACTCACGCACGCACGCACGCACGCACGCACGCACACACACACGCACTTCCTCTTTCGCACGCACGCGCCGCAGCGTGAGACCAATTACTTTATATCAAGAGTCCATAATTGAGACTCTAATATTATGGACTCTTGTTTATATTAACCGTTGTTGGCCTTGCTGGGTATACGTGCGGGGTCTACTACTCCGGTGTAAGGTTGCGCTTCGATGTCGGAGGATGCTGCATGACAGAGAGAGAGGGGCAACGCAAAGCTGTAGTATCATATGTTCTCGTTTAGTTACGGACTCGCACTGCATGTTAGATGATAGAAGTTGTTGCTTGCAAGGCAGGGCGCGTCATCTGTTACAGCTCCTCACTTACTAAAAACAATTAGTTACCTCATAGTAATTCCTGATTAGCACGTTGCTTGTAATACGTGATATTCAAATGGTTTTCTCTATAAGTTATTATATCAAGTATAACTTTTGTGCTAGTGCTTCTATATATGTATCGCATTTAATTTTTGCATTTTTTTTCGCCTTATCTCCGGAAATTCAGTCCGACCTACGTCATTCTGCTGCGTAGTTTTGCCGTGGAAATATTCACGCCGGTGACATTCGTATATGTGACTTTCGCTTGCAGTCCGTACACGGGACGATCTAGTCCTTGTGTGTTGCTGTACATCCCTGATGGCAAGGACTCACCCCAGCCCACGGCAACGAAGGGCAAGGCCGGTGCAGACGCCAAAGCGGTAAGGTTCTCACCCGATTCATCAGCTAGTGAAGATACGGATATGCGGTATATAGGCGTGGCCCGGCGTTTACGTCTTAAACTTAATCCCCATGTCTTTATTTATCGGCGTGGTTCTGTGAAGGTTTCGGTGCGGCAGTGTTTGCTAACCAGCTGACCTTTCATTGAGCTGCTGTTATCTGCCTGCTGCCACTGAATGCATGAAGGCCGCGACGTCATTGGACGGGATTTTTGTGCCTACGTGTCAAAACGTGCGTGCGCCGCCCGCACCCGTTGCTTTTATTATAGCTGTAACGATGCGCAACAAGTTCCACAGGGGTGTTGCTATCCCCCGGGCGTGGAGTGAGAGCCACGTGATACAGTTGACGTATACTTCAAAACTTAAAGCCGCACAATGCGCATCCAAACGCTAATTTCTCCAGTACTAGACTAGCAAATACTTCGTGTCATGCATAATCACACTACCTTATGACAAAATAAACTCTAGTTGCTCCCATTTCACTGCGTGTTTGCTTAAAACCCACAAGAAAGAGGTGAGAAAACTG
>NW_014577100.1:710990-712065 GCF_000485595.1 Priapulus caudatus | reverse complement strand
TCTCTGTCTATCTCTCTCTCTCTCTTTCTCTCTCTCTCTCTCTCTCTCTCTCTCTCTCTCTCTCTCTCTACCTTCTCTGTTTCGCATGTGCAAGGCCTTCTATCGCGCCAGCTCGATGTTCTCGATGCTCTAGTTCTAGTTCTAGATGCTTCTATGCTTCGATGTTCTAGATGCTTCTATGCTTCGATGCTCTAGATGCTATAGTTCTAGATGCTATAGTTCTAGATGCTTCTATTCTTCGATGCTCTAGTTCTCGATGCTCTCGACCTATGTTTTGCCATGTGTGAATTTTGCGTGGGCGTGAGAGGGGTACCAGTGGGTGACTGGCTCTTGACACAGCATCGTTGCAGCGCATGCGCAAACGGTGTTTATCCGTCTATCCTTCCATCCGTCCGTCCTTCCGTGTGTGTGTCTGTGAGTGTGTCTGCCCGTCCGTCTGTCTGTGTGTTTGTCTGTCACACGTACCGCGCACCGTTATCAACTGATAACTACAGAAAATATTGCAGATAGAAGAACGAAACCACTTTAATACTATCAAGAGCTAATAATACCTATTATTAGCTCTTGATACTATACAGATCATTAGTTCGTGAAAGTGACATCATACTTCTTTCTCTTTACGAGTAAAACAACCTTACAGTACCACCAGCCTGAGGACAGTTCTCCCCCTCCCCACATCCTAGCTTCCCTTCTACTCACTTTCCGCAAGGGATATTAGCCCCGCTCTAAGAATAACATATACGATAATGATGCTCATTAGTATGGCGTTTGAGTTACCTTTTTCGAGACCATTTGTTAGAAGGGCAACTGGATAGTGTAGACTGATACTTAACGCAGGCTAGGTGAAAGCGGCTTTGCTTTGCATAGCAATGCTATATATATATATATATATGCATATATATGCGTGTGTGCTGTTATATACAGATCAGTGGACGTTACCATCAGTTCAACTATGACCTTTATACCGCAAATGACGATGAACACGCGATGTGCATCGGCGAATGGCGCTGATAGGGTCTATGTTCCCCAGGGTACTATCGGAGGGTACCCTGGGTACGGTTCGATATATCGGAAA
>NW_014577100.1:702608-704960 GCF_000485595.1 Priapulus caudatus | reverse complement strand
CTGGGTACCCTGCAGTTGTAGCCACCCGTAACCTGATATACGCCCAATGTCATGAATCTGCAGGACATATACTTGGTTTTGCGAACATGATTTTTTTGTGGCTGACATTTTACGCTTTGCCCTATACTGGTGGGTGAGTATTCCGCCCGAAGTATTGCCGCCAAGTCTCGTTGCTATTGATTTTTTTTGATTTGATGTCAATATTATCAACCATTTTTATTTATCGGTAATTGGATGTATTAGTAATGATAACATTAAACTACGAGACTACTAGCTTTTATTAATTTTTCTAAATTATTCATATTAATTGATGATTCATCAATTAATCTCAATATTTTTGCTGTTTCACAGACTATGTGTGTGAAAGTCAGGGTACGGTGGGACAATGCAGGGTACGCAGCGACATATCGTATATTAATATCCCGAGGTACTTTCCGATATATCGAACCGTACCCATGCAGGGTACCCTCCGATAGTACCCTGGGGGACATAGACCCTATATCAGCGCGAATGGCAGTGCTCCATAGCGCCACGTGTTCTATACTTAATTAACCTGGGAATAAAAATCCGCCCACTGCACGAATAGCCATCCCACCCGTGTTGCACTTGATGCAAAGGTGGGCTCCACTATTATTATTTTTTTGGATATTGCGCCGTAAAATATTAAATCTGGCATTGGCTCTAGGACTACTTATTTTTAAAGGACGTGCGTTTTATATTTGCATGTACATGTTTCACAAGTGTCCTTTTATTGGCGGATTCAGGAGTGAGCTAAGGGTAGGGGTAGGGGGACTGTTAGCTCCCCCCCAGACGGGGTCCAGCCGCGCATTTTGGTGCTTCAGTTGGAAATTTCAATTCTCTAATGAGAAATAGATTTAAAAAAACAATGAGTAAAATAAAGCTTTAAATTTGAAATGCTCACGAATAACTGCTTTGCGTTCACTCGTTTTGTGGTATTGATTCTGGGACGGCATGGCTCTGGTGCTCTCCACCCTTGTCAGAAATAGCATAAATACCTATATAGGACCAATACCTATACCTATACTAGGACTAATCTATCATAGTGCTAAACTATCATAACTTGTGCACGTAAAGTGCTGTGCAAAGGTTACGACGTCATCGACTCATGATAGCCATGGGCCTCAAATATTTGAGCACTACGTCTGTCTATTCGCAGCTTTTCTCCAGGCAAAGAAAAAAGAAAAAAAGAAGTGCAACCTCCGAACAGACTAATAGGGGCAGGGGGTTGCAGCTGTCTCGTATGCAAATTCAGTGAGCTATTGTGTACAGATACTCCGACGAAGCCAATTAATTTAATTAGTTGAACGTGTCATTATCCGGTGTTAATTGCATCCGTTAGTTATGTACGCTATGTTAGTTATGTAGTTATGGTGCACGATTTTCAGGCGCTATTGTGCAAGCTCCTCATGCCCGTGTGGGCGCTTCACCGCAGTGTTCTATTCACGTCCTCAACAATCGTTGTGTTTTCGTCTTTATTCGTTATTACGTCGTGTGTGAATCGCGGGCTTTATACTGTTTTGTTTGTCAGGATCTGTTCGCGGCTCTAGTGACGTTACCATGTAGGCGCCCACGCCATCGAGCCTAGATGTGCGTAAGATGAGGATTTATTCTTCACGTCTCTAATGGTGGCATGCTGAATGCTTTATGAGCTTTCTGCTGAGACGAGTTTTAGCATCGGCGTCGGCGTCGGCATAGCTCTCACAGGCGGAGCGCTTAATGCACTAATCAGGCCTGTAGCCAGCTTTATATTGGGGGGGGGTCGTTTTCATGTTAGTCATTTTGTGGCAGGGCGTGTACGAGGTATTATGTACCGAAGGGGTGGAGTTCTAACGTACCCAATAGTTGCGAGCACCCGAAGGGGTGGGGACTACATTTTTTAAGATTGACCCTCCTGATGGTTTTTGCGATCAAGGTGGAGGGTCCGTCTTCTCTAGCGACCCTCCCTGTACACGCCCTGACTCCGGAGCGTCGACGGCCGGCGAGAGCCAAGCAGAGAGGGATTGTGGGAGGGGTGTGTTCCTGTTTCCCCTTCCGAACGATGGGAGTTTGCCATTATTCATAAATGGCGCGAATGAGGTGATTCTCTGCAAATTTTCAAAAACTATTTTTGGGACTTGGGGAGGGGCGCGGACTCGGACGGCGGGTTCGTTTCGAATCCCAGTCCAATCCCCCCCTTGGTCGGGCTGCACTATATGACACATGTTTATTCTTCTTCTTGATTTCTTATTCTCAAAGAGGCCCCCATCCTCCTCCTTCCCATCCTCCTCTCATCCTCCAATCCTACTTCTAAACTCTTTTGTCCTCCCCTTCTGATCCTCTGGGTTCACTACC
>NW_014577100.1:691667-702498 GCF_000485595.1 Priapulus caudatus | reverse complement strand
CACACACACACACACACACACACACACACACACACACACACACACACACGCACACACATACAAAATACTAACGTGTACGGATATACAAGTTCAATTGAAGTGGAATTTGAGATTCTAATTTCTAGAAGGTAGGTGTGACGGAATTGACACACGTCTCATATTTCACGTGTCCCATCCACGCTGTGACCGTTCGAGGAGCCCCCCCCCACACACACACATTTCCTAGAGTGCGACATGATGGCATGAGAAAGTATATTATCTTACTTATCTTTCTTACTATTACGTGCCATCCTATAATATGCGTGGTGTGATTTGCGCTGTCCGTGAATGCATAGGTGAATGTAAGGAGTGCCTGTAGCCCGCCCACTTATCTTAACTGCTAATCCTGAAAAACAAATCGGGTGTCAGAACGCATAGTTGAAACTAATACTATAGGGTTACGTCTATGGCATGCGAGGTGGGACACAAATGGTATTTATTAACAAACACTAAATCATTTAGATAACGCAGCTGGTGTAGGTTCTCAGCAACGGCTTTCTCTAGGTGAAAAATATTACAGTTATTCTATGCAACTTAGCGGGGGACAAACGGAGTAGAACTATAAATCTCACACCCGTTGTTCCGACAAGAAAGGGGAATGGATGGTTGGACCATTTTAATTATCTAAGAACCAGGAAAAATAGCGAATGAATTTGAACGAACTGGGATTTGCGATTTTTTTCAACCGGAAACTGGGCAACGCCACATTTTTTACTCGGAGAACTGGGAATGGGCCTCCCTCCATCCTACCCAGTTTCCCCCTCCTCACATTTTTACCTGAGGAACTGGGAAGGGGCCTCCCTCCTCCCAACCAGTTTCCGCCTCCTCTCACATTTTTATCTGAAGAACTGGGAAGGGGCCTCCCTCCTACCCAGTTTACCCCTCCTCTTACATTTTTTACCCGGAGAACTGGGAATTGGCCTCCATCCTACCCAGTTTCCCCCTCCTCTCACATTTTTTACCCGGAGAACTGGGAATTGGCCTCCATCCTACCCAGTTTCCCCCTCTCACATTTTTACCTGAAGAACTGGCAAGGGGCCGCCCTCCTCCCAACCAGTTTCCCCCTCCCTCTCGCATGTGTCCGCCTGGCGTTCACCGCGCGTGTTGTGTGCCTACGTGACGGCACACACGCCGCTTGCGTGCATGTTATGCGATCGTTAAACTGACGATGTATTTTTCACGTGGGTGACAGCGGCATCGATGTTGCATTTCAAAGGTATTATATTATATATTGACCTTTCGTGTGACGTACGCTGCGGCGTACGTGCAATTTGCAGCGTGAGCGAAGACCCGCGCATACGGGTTGCTGCCGGTCACGTGACGACGCGCGCGTCGGCGGTGCGTCGATTGTTGTCGATATGCGGCTAAGCACACACGTCTGCGCAGGCACGTTTTCACGCCGTGAGACAAGTCACGTAGGCAGCCAGCGCTCGGCGTGCTACTCATCTTCTCCCCGCCCCTCACCTCCCCTCCGGGCCCTCCCCCTCCTTCCGTAAACGCTCGTTGGCGGCGGCTCAGTATGGCAGTTTAATTTGCCAGGTTAGTACATCAAGCGCCCTCTGTCGGGAGTTCTGTGCGTTGTGCTTGCGTGCACAGCCAGGCACGTGGAACGTTTCAATAGTAAAGTGATGGTAGATAAAAACGAAATGTATTTACTACAAAACTCGCAGTGTTTATGTATTCTCGAATCTCTGTCGACTAATAATTCAACGTAAATGCCGTTCAGATGCTCCTCTGCAACACACAATTTCACCAGCATGCACGCCGCTGTGAGCAACCACACAGAAAGTTACTCTGTATATCTTATGTGAGTTTGCAGATCTTTTCTGTTTATATTTTTCTGTGTGTTGCAGAGGAGCGTCTGAACTGCATTTATGGGACACTGTTACCAATAATAGCTGAAAGAGAATAGATAAACATTAAGACTTTAATAATAAATTTATTTCGTGAAAAAAATACTAAAAATGTACTCTTAAAAAAGTAGTAAATACATTTCGTGTTTATTTACCATCAATGGCATCATTCTATTATTGAAACGTTCCAAGTGCATGTGATTTCGTAAGCACGTCGAAAGCTTAAATCGGAGAGCTAGTTCTTATCATCTTTTAATGGTAAACTGTGGTATTAAAACCTTCATCGCCGCTCTTCCCAGTGTCAATCTGTTAATCTTATCGACCTCGAACTCCGTCTTCGTTATAGTCCTTTTGAATCTGAAGTGTTACCATTACTGAAGTGAAGTGTTAACTAACTGAACTGAAGCTTTCTTACTGAATTTCATTACATAACTGAAGTGTTACCATTAGGAGATTACAATATAATAGCCCTGGGACTGGCACGGTGGGGTCATACATTTACCATAAAATATTACTTGATAAATTTTGGCGTACTCAAGAAGTACTATATGACTATTTTAAGGCAACCATCTGAAGTGGCAATAGAAATATAATGTGGAATGACTTAATTGTAGAGTCTGGTGGAAAGGACCTAATCGGACCTGTACCGAAAACAAATGCTAAGTAATGCTAAGTAATAATACATTATCGCGTTTCATCATAGCTCGGTGTTTTGTTAGGCAGCGATTATTATTTTTTTTATTATACGTCATTTTTATTTACTTTACGAGATCTACATAAGTGAGAGCAAGACGAGTAACAGCGTTATCACGCGTTGAGGTTCTTTTAATTAGAGGTTACTTTGAGGTTCCCCCTAGCTCCAAGAAACGGCCGTACATCGAAAGACTGGTGGCTTCGCCAGACTAGGGGTTTCCTATTAGGTTAGTGATTCTCAAACTCTTTCTGGCCACCGCCCCTTGGCTTCAAAATCAGTTAATCTCATCCCCAACGCGGCCTGCCCGATCACACCTACAACAGACATCTATACATTACCTTTCCCTAGGTAATCCTACGGCCTTCAGGGGCGGTACCATCTACACTGAAAACCATTGCCCTAGTGCGTGTGCTTTCCAACTTTTGTATATTCGTTTTCGAATATTTCGTAAAGTGCATAAAATGGAATGTGTATATTGAGAATCCATAGTACTAGAGCTAGGCTCTGCTATACTCTACAACCGTTCTGTAGAGACGAGTATGTAAATATATATATATATATATATATATGTTTCCATAGACCAACCATATTGTACTTGTAGGCTGTGGTGTTGGTGCATTGATATTGTTCTGAACTCCCAACTCCCATTCCCCCTTACAGCGCCCTCCCACGGTGATGTCACTTCCGCCGTCGTGTTGCTGTCAACGTGGTTGTGTTCGTAGATTGATTACGTAGTACATGTACTAGTAGGTATTTACAGTAGAAAATTCTCGTTAAAAACACATGTTCTGTTTTTGTTTTGTTGCTGATGGCTAGTACATAGTCAGAACAAATGATATAACAGGGACAACCGGAGCTGTCATTTAGGAAATCCTGCGTGTAGTGCAGTATTCTGAGCCGGCATAGGGTCAAAAGACAAAACAACACGCTGATGAATCATCAAACAATATCATTGTGACTCGTATTACTATTACTAGTTCTTGTTTTACATGCACGGCATTATATTAGATAATACAAACGCATGTGCTTGTATATATCTATGGTATTCCGATTTAATTATGTACATTAATTCACATATTGCATCATGTCACATGTGATAGTGATACATGGAATGTCCAAACGTAATACTAATAGTATACTAGTATTAGTAATAGTTGGCATGTACATCATCAGGCTATTATTCTCAGATTCTGTGGCACACATGAATCTGTGTAAAATCGTGACATGAGACGGAAAAATGGTATTTACACCTTCGTATATCTTTGTGGCCTGTACTGCAAGGACTGGGTTTAGTTTGGGGCAGATTCGCATTGATCTATACTGCGAGAATATATAAAACAAGTTTTTTTTTATGGCTAACATTTTTCATCCTAGGACAAATGCAGACAATACTAGTAATTTATATTTGCTATCCCCAAGCAACTATAAAGCGCACACAATTCTACATGCAGCATGCGTTCGTGTATGTACGGGCATACATTCGTGTGCATTTCGGAACATGACTGGGTCCAATCTTTCCTAATTATTCCAGCTGTTCGTGGTATGCCTGTGTTTTTTTGCATTTGCTTTAATTGTGCAAAAAGGGGATAGTACTTGCTTACTCTGGAAATAACTTCTGCAGAGCTTATCAGGTGTCATATGAAAGCCAGACGTGCAGCTGCTAGTGTGTTGTGAAACACATGTCATTTTATTGTCACTGCTAAGATTTCCGTAGTCATTTTTGGCAAGCAAATGCCATGCTTATCACACTTCATTTTCCTGGTGCCTCATTGCTCTGTCAGCCAGTACAGGATGTTCCCCCTTCTGCGTGAAAATCCAACAGCGAGATTAGAATATTCGGCCAGCAGCAAACGTTTCGCTGTTTAGTTGTGCTGTTGAACTCTTGCCAGTTCACGCGACTCACGAAGGTCGTCATTTGCCTAATCCCATTCTTTTCGGAAATTGAGCATGTTATTACAACATGTTTCGTTACAAAAAGCCTCTGCAAGTTTGTGTGTTTTTCCGCCAGCGTAAAGAGCAATTTTGCATTGCTACCCTGGCATGAAAATGCACTTTTGCGCGTGCCTGTATAATCGCATCCCGCCGGGGTCTTTAGCGGTCTGAAGCGATCCTTTGCGGAGACCACGTTTTCTACACGAGAGAACTCGTAGAGCAGGACGTGATATATTATCTCTCCTTGGCAGGTGAAAAACGCACAAAAGGGTGCCAGGCGAGACGAGACCTCGAAAAAGGAAGCACAGCAGTCGACAGCCGTGAGCGGCAGCAGTGGCAACCCTGCAGAGCTGCACAGCCGAGTGCTCGCCCAGGCCAACAAGATCAGATCCCTTAAAGCGGAGAAAGCTGGCAAGGTATAGCCTGAGCAGAACGCCGGCCGGCGCATTGATTGGGGAGGGGGCGGGCTTCTCTCTGTTCCTTCTTCCCCGTCTGGCCCTCGTGCAATCATGTGGGGGGGGCGAATTCCTCCCGGCAGCAGAGAAAAAACGGCTTCTTGCTCTTGTTCGTGTAAATGAGCCCTTCAGTTGCACACGATATGCGCACGCGCATCGTTACTCGTTTAAAAAAATCGAGAGCAGACATCGGGTGAAATTATGGACTGTTGTCCGATCATTATCCTGTTCTAGTAGATGTATCTTGAATCCTTGATCACATTGGCATATGCAAATAGCTTTGAAAAGTCTGATGTAAGCCTAGTTTGTGGGCTTATTAGATAGACAGGGGACGGCATCCATGTCTGCGCATACACACATTGCTTTAACTCGCAAAAGTAATCTGCAATTAGAATAGAAACGAGCGACCTGCATTTTGCAGCACCATTGCTCACACTGGTTTTATAACACTAGAATCTATATATTTTTATTATAATAATGCATTCAATTTCGAAACTGCAATCACATGCTTTACTCGTGTACTCTCCCAATGCGCTTCCTATAATGGAAATATATATATGTCACAATTTGCCACAATTATAAATTACCACAACAAATGCACAGATGTGTGTGTAGTAACATTAAACCCCTAAATCTTTGTAGCTTTGGAATCTGAATCAGTTCTTAATATTAATGCAATGATTGATAAGTCAAAATTATTATATTAAAATGTCAAAACCTACATGCAATCAATATTTGCAGGACATTTTAGACCCAGAAATAAAGCTGCTGCTAGCACTGAAGACAGACTACAAAGCAGTCGTTGGTCAGGACTGGACGGCAGATATACCACCGGCAGTAGCACCAGCAGTAGCTCCAGCAGTAGCTCCAGCCGTTGTCTCTTCCTCGGGCGTAGAACAACTGGATGCTCAAATCAAAGCACATGGCGACACTGTGCGGAAACTAAAGTCAGAGAAAGCGGGAAAGGTACAGTTTTCCGTAACTTGTCTGTGATTCGTGGGTCACGCGTGTTTGAATCCCTGCGACCGGGACGTGCTAAAGCTTCGTGAGAAGTGAAAGTGCTTTTGTTTTCTCCCGCAATAGTCGAAAAAGAAGGAGGGGCTATACCCAAGAAGTGTCGTGCCACGTGGGAAAGTAAATGTGCAATTCCCTTATGAAATTCCTGTAAACATGGGGACTCAGTTAGTTTCCACCACCTTCTGACTGCCTTTATCATATGAAGGGTAGTGCCTTAGACACACTAAAGTAATTCAATCCTGAATTTACACGACAGTGCGTTTATATGTCACCTTGTGACTGTAGACATCAGTTTAAAGCATACATGTGTTGAAATGTAACTGTAATTAAATGTTTGCTATCACAGGAGACAATAACAGCTGCTGTGAAGGCACTGTTAGATCTGAAGGCTCAATACAAGGCAGCAGCCGGCAAGGACTGGAAAGCTGATGCTACACCACCAGCCCCAGCAGCAGCAGCAGCGGCAGCGCTCCCTAGCGGTAATGTGGATGATCTGAACTGCAAGATCAAGGCACAGGGTGACAAAGTCAGACAGTTAAAATCAGAGAAGGCATCAAAGGTAGGAATACGATCAATTTTCGGTTGCTCAGATATTTCAGTTTTTTCTGAGAATGGTATATGTGTTATATAATATAGCTATATGTTATATAATATATTATATAATAGCAGCTAATAATAGAAAGTACAAGAGTAGCTTTGAAAGACTGAAGATATTTATTGAAATGTTGTTTGCTATCACAGGAGGCAATAGCAGCTGCCGTGAAGGAACTGTTAGATCTAAAATCTCGATACAAGGCTGCAGCTGGCAAGGACTGGAAAGCTGACGCTACACCACCAGCGGCAGCGGCAGTGACGGTGGTAGCGCCCCCTAGCGGTAACGTGGACGATCTGAACGGCAAGATCAAGGCACAGGGTGACGCGGTCAGGAAGGCTAAAACAGAGAAGGCTTCGAAGGTAGAAATACTTGTTGAGATGTATCAAGTTGAAGTCTTAAATGTGTTTGCACACGCACACAAACACTATGGCTTATCAATGAAACGTCTTGAAATTTTGGAATTAATTTTAAATTAATTTAAACTAGGCCCACATTCTAAATTTGATGTCAATTACATCTATTTCGTCTTTATTGGAATTTTTATATTCTCTGGATCCAGTAGTATGTATTTTCAAAAGATTTATTTTAAAACTTCATACCAACAAAGTGGCCTATCACTCATATTAGTTAATAATTAGTTAAAAATATGAGTGCAACTATTAACTGACGGTTTACATTTATTTTAGGGGACCATAGATGCTGAAGTGAAGGTGTTGTTGTCGCTGAAGGCGGAGTATAAAGCTGCGACCGGGCAAGATTGGAAAGCCCCGGCTGAAAGCAAACCTTCTGAAAACAAGGCGAACCAAAAGCAGAAGCAAAATCCACAAGGTGACATGCAAAACCTACAACCTACAGCTTTGGTCTTTGGAGGTTCTATATCTAGAATACATTCTTGATAACCTTAATTCTCTCACTATGGGTGATTAGAGTGATTAATATTTTACATCGTGTAGGCATCATCATTTATACATCGAATCGTCTTAGAATTGTAGGTATACTGCTGATAGACATATACATATATTGCCAGTATTTTCACCATGTTTTAGACTGTCAGGTTAGGTGTGTACTATATTTTCACTAATAAGAACCTGTGCTATTGTCGTGCATTTAGTAACAGACGAAAAGATGCCTGCTGATCAGCCGTCAGTGGTGTCCCCAGCCGAACAGGAGCTTCAAGGGAAGATTGACCAGCAAGGGGACAGGGTCAGGCAGCTGAAAACCGGTGGTGCAGCAAAGGTAACTTCAAGTTACGCATCGTCGTACACACAATCGTCGCAAGACACAGAAGTTGTTTCGAAAGACGTGGGGAACGTTTGATAGATAGCGAATACATGGTGCAACCTCAAAGTCTGTTGCAGTGAGCTTACGTGGCACGTGCCTTTTTAAATGTGTTATAAATGTGTTTTAAATGTGTTTTACTTGTGTCGTGCAACCAGGGATTGCATTCGGTCACTGGCACAAGAAAAACGTTCGTGTTTGTATATCCGAGAGGTATTATTGCCGTTAAATTTTTTGCATGTACGTGGTGTGATTTCTAGGCACTCCGTCTATAGTTACACATACTCTCTGTAACATGTGTTTTCACTAAGGGGAAAAGTAGGTAGCGGGAAAAATATAGACGTATGTTATTATTGAAACTTTGCACATTGGCCTCCATTTTAGGTGTCAAAATAGCCAGTACACAAATACACGATTGTTTTACCGGTTTAATGTTATCTATATACGTTACACAGGATGAGGTGGGTAAGGAGGTGAAGGTGCTGCTGGCTCTCAAAGCCCAGTATAAAGAGCTGACGGGGCACGACCTCGGAGGTGGTGGTGGCAAAAGGGACAAGAAGGCTCAAAAGCAGGTGAGACGACAAATTATATAATTAGCTACATTATATAATGATATATAATTATATATTTATATTATAATTATATGGTATACAGAGATATTATATTTCAAGTGGTTGAATCATGATGCAAGTGCAAGGAGGACAGTGTCACGCCATTGTTTCTCCTCGTCATGTGTTTAGTTCAGGAACATGTTCGTATTAGTTCGAAGCACATAGGGTTCCGCCCACAAGTCATATGTGAATGTGCAGTCAAACCTCTCATAGTGGTCACCTTTATACAATGGACACGTTTATAATCGACATTTTTGGCATTTTCCTTTGGTGATAATTACAAGTAAAACTTGCCCGTGAAGGAGATTTTTCTTGAATGATCTTACATACAGGTTTAACTGCGCACGAAGTGATGTATGTGCATGTGAAATTTACTGTACACATGTAAATCCAATAAAAATCCCTGCAGTTAGTTAGCGGTACTTCACGTTGAGGTCATTCTGGATGTGTCAGTTGATTCCCTCAACTCCCCCTCCTCATTATTGCAGGATCAGCAGAAGCAGGAGAAGAAGCCTGCACATGCAAAGAAGGAGCAGCAGCCTAAGGCAGAGGTCGACAGTAAGGCAGCCGACATTAAGCACAAAACGCGTCTCGGCTTGGAGGCCCTGAAAGAGGAGAATCTCAGTGATTGGTATTCACAGGTATGTGCGTGTGTGTGTGTGTGTTGGTGTGTGCACAGCAGGTGTGTGCGTGGGTGCGGCGCGTGTCCACTGGTTAGCATCAACAACTGGTGATCACCAAGGCTGAGACGATCGAGTATTACGACGTAACAACAACAACCAAAACAGTAATGTCACTGCTGCAACTACTAACATCCGTCTACGCGTTGGCGCAGGTGATCACCAAGGCTGAGATGATCGAGTATTACGACGTCAGTGGCTGCTACGTGCTGCGGCCGTGGTCCTACTCCATCTGGGAGCGCATCAAGGACTACTTTGACTCCGAGATCAAGATGATGGACGTCGAGAACGTCTACTTCCCGATGTTCGTCTCGCAGGCGGCCCTGCAGAAGGAGAAGACGCACATCGCCGACTTCGCGCCCGAGGTAACAACCCGCGTTACGGCCTTGAACACACGTGCGGTGACGTCGTACACGACGTCACGTTCGTTCATTTCGTAATAGTCCGAATCCAAAACGAGAAAATCCGAAGGAAGTCGTGGGTGTATCACGCTCAAATGGATGAGTTTGTTGTTTTTTGTTTAAATCATGGCTTTGTGTTTATAGATGGCGTGTGTGACCTGCGCAGTGCCGTGGTCATTGTTACGCACATTCATTTTATAATAAACCGAATCCAAACAAGAAAATTCAAGGGGAATCGTGGGTATCTTGCTCAGATGGATGAGTTTGTTGTTGTTTTTTTAACCACAACTTAGTGTTTGTAGCTCCAAGAGAAGTCATCCATATATCTCCCATCAGATGGATTTGTTTGGAGTTTGTATTTTTACGCACGTCTTTGTGTTTATAGGTGGCGTGGGTGACAAGGTCCGGAGACACGGACCTAGCCGAGCCGATAGCCATACGTCCAACGAGCGAGACGGTAATGTATCCGGCGTACGCAAAGTGGATCAAGTCTCATCGAGACCTGCCTCTGAAGCTCAACCAGTGGAACAACGTTGTCGTGAGTGTCAAAGTGAGGGTCAAAAGGTTATCGGCGACACTTCAGCTCTTCGCACTGTCAAGTGGAAAGCATATTTCATGGTCCTTTGCAATAAAGCCCATAAAAACATGCTAGGTCACGCCGCTGAAACAAAAAAGTTTTTCAATCGGGCTCGCGTCAGACCATCGTCCTCAGCAAACTGTCTAAAATCGGCCCCCATGTGCCCCCCCATGTGACCTTCTCGACGGCTGTGACCGCTCCATTTCGCACACGCCTGATGGCTTCTTCTCCCTACATGCACTGCTACTACACCGACTATCACGCAGGCCTAGTCGAGCCGTTTGGATTGGCCCGGCACATTCTGCGACTTTCGCTCCTATCACTTAATTAAGGAGTGAAATGTTTCGCCGCGCTTTTTTACAGCACTCATTGACCTTTGACCTTTGACCCCCAGGCTTCCGACATCCCAACTCGTTTTCGGATTAACCGGCCCCACAGTCCGCGAATATGCGTGACCGTTACGTCAAGCGGTTAAGAATTTGTGCCGCAACTGTTGACGGACAGCCGGACGGACCGCACGGACGAGTCATGCGATGCTACACAAGCATGGCATACTGAGGCTATGTCAGATGAGGCCTAAACAATATCTAAACTGATTAGCATCAGCAGTATGTATATAGCATATTGAATTTTTATCTGACTAATTTTGTTTCTGCACTAACGACGCAGCTCCTGAACTACGGCCGCCGGCCGCGCGAT
>NW_014577100.1:686114-690911 GCF_000485595.1 Priapulus caudatus | reverse complement strand
TGCCGACAGATGTTGTGCAAATGGTCTATCAATATCCATAAACAAGCGGAGCGCCCGCAGGGCCAGCGTCTGTCCGGTGTCGTTTGCAATCTGTGCTGGAGGGCAGTCTGTTGCTTGCTGTGTGTCGGGTCACGGTTTCAATGAAAGATCTAACATATTTTCCTTGTAGGGTATCGTTGCCGTGAACAAAATTAGTCAACAAAATATCAGATGTATATATCTGTATATAATCAATCATTAATATTTTTAGGATATTGATAGACTTTGTGCCATTGTCAGAAACAAAATTAGTCTTGACATTAATCGTACGACTTTCTCGTAGACCGTTGACAGAAACACGGAAAAGTTACGAGTTTCTCATACGCAGTTGTGTAGAGATCCAGTCTATGAGAAAAGTTCATGTTCAGAGTAATGTTAAGACTAATTATGTTTCTGACAATGGTTCCAGGTATATCAACATTCTAAAAATATTAATGATTATATACAGATATGTACATCTGATATACAGTAGATGACTCGTGAAGCACACTGTGTTTATTAATTGTATATAATGTACAGTTCTTGATGAATCCCTGGTAATCGTGGTGTTAGCTGAAACTTACGTGATTTTTGCTTGCTCTGCTTCTAGTACCTGTTGCATGTGAACGTGGGTCTTGTGAAACTGAAATTTTTCTGTGTAATAGAGAAAACCGTTCCTCGATGAACAAAATGTGTCGGTGAAATCGCGCGAAGGGAATCCGAGTTAATCAGACTTGGCTGTAACGGGAAAAATTCGGGCAACTAGCTACATATGGAATGAGAAGAAGATACGTGACGCCCAGTTAATTGTCATCACCGTTTATTTGTGTTCTGTGCAGAGGTGGGAGTTCAAGCACCCTCAGCCGTTCCTGAGAACGAGAGAGTTTCTCTGGCAGGAGGGACACACTGCCCATGCCACGCTGAAGGAGGCCACCGATGAGGTGAGCGCGGCAGGAAATTTTCCCGTTTTTTATCGATGATCGATTATTAGTTATCGTTATTGATTAACTGGTCTGCAAACGATCTGTTGTATATGTATTGATGACTGTGTGTACCGTCCTGCGGCAAAATGGGTTTCGACTGCAGAGCATCTTATTTATCATCAGATGTCAGTTGTTTACTAGGACTTTAAAGGAACTTTTACTGTTTGGTGTGCAGTGCCTCAAAATAAAATGTGCAAGCTTTCCACATGAAGGGGCATATGGGTGTGAGTGAGTGATCAATTAAACAAGTAGAGTGTAGTGAGTGAGAGTGTGTGAGAGAGAGAGTGAGTTAGCCAGCGAGGGTCAATGAGCAAGCCAGTCGGCCAGTAATCAGTCAGTCGGTCATTCAATCTGTCATTTGGTCAGTCGGTCAGTGTTTGTGACGTACCCGCAGGTGCACACGATTCTCGATCGCTACGCGTACATCTACGAGGAGCTACTCGCGATTCCCGTCATCCGCGGTCGCAAGACCGAGAAGGAGAAGTTTGCCGGCGCCGACTTCACGACGACAGTCGAGGCCTACGTCTCGGCCAACGGACGCGCGATCCAGGTACGAACCCATGGCGAAAACCTGAAGATCCAGATGCAGTGGAGGTGACTCGGTGCATGTTATGTGTCGGCACGTCCTTCTTTCGCTTTGTTTTAAGCACGAGTTCGAAAGGCATTCGAGGGATTTGAAGAAATCCTCTTTGAATGTACATTAACATGATTAAAGAGTCTGTCTAACTTATTTGGCGGTTACCTCTATAGAATGGATGCGCCCGTATGTGAGGGACACTTAGGGCGTTTCCGTTGAAAGGCATTTTTGCGCTGAAACCAGCCGTATAATGGTTACTTGTCTGTAAAGGCTATCTTTGGCATTGCCCTCGATTGACTCTTACATACGAGTTCGTAACTGGAGTGAACGCTTGTGGTGGAATCGGAAATTAGGTTAATGTAAACTTGCAGTGAACTGATTTGCTTGAGTGAAAGCTAAACAGTGAGAACTAACAGAACCGATGCAATCTAATGACATAAGGGCGAGTGCCGCATGTCAAATCGAAGTAAAAGGAATATATTGCTTGCATGCGGCAAAATCCACATTAATCCGAATTGAATCGTGTTAAATTAATTGATAATATTAATTAATATAATATAATAAAATGACATTACATTATTATTATATGCGGTGAATTACAGGGTGCGACATCTCACCACCTGGGTCAGAACTTCTCGAAGATGTTTGAGATTGTCTATGAGCATCCGGACACGCAGGAGAAGGCCTACGTTTACCAGAACTCGTGGGGCATCACGACGCGTACCATCGGCGTCATGTGCATGGTGCACGGAGACAATCAAGGACTCGTGCTGCCACCTAGGGTCGCCTGCATACAGGTACGCGCGTGCACGGCGGACGGAATTGGACATCGTCGCGTGTCCCGGTGATTGGGGGGTGTCGGGGAGCGAACGAGATGTATTACGTAAGGTGTGAATTGTTTCCCAGCGATTGTCTCACCCCTCTCTCTCTCACTCTCTGTGTCTCACTCTCTCCCTCTCTTGCTCTCTATGTTTCTCTCTCTTTCTCTCCCCCTCGCCCTCACTCTTCTCCCCTCTCTCCATCACTCTCCTTCTCTTTCTCCCCTTCGCCCTCACTCTTCTCCCCTCTCTCCATCACTCTCCCTCACTCTCTCCCCTCTCTCCATCACTCTCCATCACTCTCTCCCCTCTCTCCATCACTCTCTTTCTCTCTTTTCATGATTTACTCTCTTTCTCTTCATCACTCACTCGCACGCTCGCTCGCTCGCTCGCTCTCTCTTTCTCTCTCTCTCTCTCGCCTCTCGTCCCTCTCTCCCTCTCCTCCTCCTCTCCCTTCTCTCTCTCCGATAGGTGAGGAATGAGAGGGGGCCGAGAGGCGGAATGGAAGGGTCGTCTAGCAGGCGCGCGGACGGCCGTCTCTCTTCGGTCTAGGTCTCTCTCTCTCATCTCTCTCTTCTCTCTCGTCCTCTCTCTCGCTCTCTTTCTGTCTAGATTTCTCTCTCTCGTCGCTCTGCCTTTCTCTCCCGTCTCTCTCCTTCCCTCTCTCGTCTCTCCTCGATCTCCTCTGCCTCTCTCTCTTCTCTGCTTCTCTCTGCTCGTCTCCTCTGTCGTCGTTCTCTCATCTCCCCCCGATCCGCTGCCCTCCCTCCTCCCATCCCTCCCTCCGCCTCCCTCCTCCCTCCCTCCCTCTCTCTCTTCATAACTCATGCGTCTCTCTCTTCTTACATAACTCACTCTCTGCTCTGCATCAGCATCTGCTCTCATCTCTGGTAACTTTCCCTCGGAATCTCGTCTCGATGTGACCCTCCTCGGCTCTCCATCTCTCTCGTCGCGCCTCTCGCACTCTGGTCTCTGCCTCTGACAACTCTCGTCTCAACTCTCTCTCTCTCTCCTGTTTCTTCACTGCGTGAACCGAGAGAACCACCAGAGACACAAGTGAGACACGACCCGGGTCACCTGTCTGTCACTCTCTCTCAGGTCGTCGTGATTCCCTGCGGCATCACGGTCACGCTGCCGGAGGCTGAGAAGGCCCCGGTCTGCTCGACAAGTGTGAGGAGTACGTGCGGCGGCTGCAGCGCATGCCAGGCGGTGCGCGTCCGCGGCGACCTGCGCGACAACTACTCACCTGGATGGAAGTTCAACCACTGGGAGCTGAAGGTGGGGAAGCCCGAAGGTGTACGGGCGGAGACGGGACAGGGAGTTTGGGCGAGGAGGGACGTGGAGGGTTTTGGGTGGGGAGGGACGTGGAGGTTGGGCGGGGAGGGACGTGGAGGTTGGGCGGGGAGGGACGTGGAGTTCGGGCGGGGAGGGACGTGGAGGTTGGGCGGGGGAGAGGGGAGGGTGTCGCGTTCGTTTTTCACTGCCCACGAGTTTCCGATCGCGCGCGTAGAATTCTACGTTTGTAGTACCAACAGCGTGAAATCGGTTTTCCACCGTGCATGCGGAGTTTTGTTTGCTCGCGCGAAATTTTCCGTTTGAGAACGTTGGCAGTTTCTTTCCCACTCGAGAGGTTTCCGTAGAGTAATTCTCTGGTTGTGTTACCATCCACGTAAAGTCGGCTTTTTCCCGTATCAACGAGATTCTTTCCATCTTTGACGACCGACAAAATGCTCTGCTAACCACGTAAAAATTTATACGTTTCCGACCCACGAGGTTTACCGTGCCCAAGGGATTCTCCTGTTTGCACTTCGAACCACGGAAGAGCACACGGTTTACGACCCGCGGGACTTTCCCACAGGGTTTCCTCGCGGCACGCGTGAGACCCGCGCCATCCCACGCCCGCGTCACGATTGATTTACCTTTGATTGTTGCCACCAGGGGGTGCCACTGCGCCTCGAGGTTGGTCCGCGCGACGTGAAGCAGAGCCAGCTGGTGGCGGTGAGGCGAGACCGCGGGACGAAGGCGACGATCGCCGAGGGAGACGTCGTGCAGTCGGTCAAGGACTTGCTTGAGACCGTACACAAGGACATGTTCGACAAGTGAGTTGCAGCGCGGCGCGGCAGCGAGAGGGGACGAAAAGCATTTCGTGCGCGCGTCGACCTCACAGGCCTGTTGACGAGTGTACGTAGCGGATGCCCGGCCCGGCCCGGCTCTGTGGGGCACAGATCCGCTGTGCTTCCCTGTGATCTATACATTATGTCGTATATTCACGAGTTCATACATCATGGGCTACTCCCGAAATCTATATCTATCATATATTATTATGTAACATGTTATTATATTAAAATATTATTGAATTATTATTTATTAGTATAATTATTATTATCAGAAGTAAATAATC
>NW_014577100.1:678997-685872 GCF_000485595.1 Priapulus caudatus | reverse complement strand
TATACATATATATATATATATCAGTGACTACCAACATAGATTATGCAAGCTAATCATTCAATGTCGATATATAGTATATATATATATAATAATTATATATATATATATATATAGATAATATATAGTTAGCGACGGACTACTAGTATCGATTTCTGCTAGTCTTCCCTGGGGCGTTTCATTCTGCGAGGACGAACAAACGGCCGCACGAAGTCGCTGTTTTCCGTCCTCTGTCCTCCGAACCGCTGCCTTCGTCCCCAGCCGCACGTGTTCATGCTCCGCTCTCTCTCGTGCATGTTGCAGGGCGTCGCGGGAGCGCGATGAGAAGCTTGCTGTCTGCCACGACTGGCAGCAGTTCTGCGAGCGGCTCGACAGCAAGTGCATCATCATGGCGCCGTTCTGCGGCGGTGACGACTGCGAGGCGGCCATCAAGTTAGACAGCGCCAGGTGAGAGGGAGGGGTCGTCGCGCGGCGTGTGGGGGATGGGGTGTCGGAGGTCATGGATTGGGGGCTTCGCGTTAGAGGTCACATGTTAGAGGTTGTGTCGTAGTTCGTGTGTTGGTTGTAGCATGTCTGAGGTCGTGTATTGGGGGTCAGGTGTTAGAGGTCATATGTTAGAGATAGTGTCATAGCTTGCACGCTGGTGGTGGCATGTCAAGGGTCGTGTTTCTGAGGTCATGTATTGGGGGTTGCGCATTAGAGGTCACATGTTAGAGATAGTGTCGTATGTCAAAGCGTTTCATTTAGAATGCAAATGATTGCACGCGATATCTTCACGTGTAAAGTTTTAATTCGTTTGCGCCAAGTATCCGGTAGCATCCAGGATTTAAATATTCGAGATGCGGTATGTAGCATTTAACGTGATCTTTCTCGTTCTACAGAGATCAGGATACTGAGGTGGGCGCTCCGTCGATGGGTGCTAAGAGTCTGTGCATCCCCTTCAAACAGCCGGGAGACATAAAGGAGGGCATGAAGTGCATCAATACAAAATGTAGCAAGAAGCCCATCTGCTACTGCCTGTTCGGACGAAGTTACTAGATTTGGGATGCTTCCAATTCTTCTAAGGAAATTTTTACAGAGGACCGATTTGCCTTCGTTCACTGCTAGATATACATTCGTGACTTGTAATCATACTCCTGCAGTCTCTCTCGTGAATTTTTAATGCCTGGCAGGGTTAAACATTTAACACATTACCACATTTAATGGGTAAACTATTTGGTTATATTCTTGTATGTTGAATGATGGTCCAACTATACGGTACAATTTTGACAACTCATGCACAATGTGTATCTTGATGAATAAACTTGTTTTTGGTACTTGATTTTTCATTTCGTATTCTTTCTCTTTCATGCATTTCACTAAGTTTTAAGTTTTATGAATAAATTCTCTACAGCGTAATATTTATTCAACATTAGCCACATTATACATTGTACGTACTTGCAAACCTAGCTAAAATACTACATTTAGCATTTAAGTCTTACTATTCAAAATTGCTATCTTTCATCAAGATAAAGGTTATTAGAGAAAAATTGCGCGCGAGAGAGATACAGAGAGTGAGTGTGTGTGTGTGTGTGCGTGCGTGCGTGCGTGCGTGCGTGCGTGCGTGCGTGCGTGCGTGCGTGCGTGCGTGAAGAGAAATATTGCGAGAGAGAGACAGACAGACAGACAGAGAGAGTGAGAGAGAGAGTGTGTGTGTGTGTGTGTGTGCGTGCGTGCGTGCGTGCGTGCGTGCGTGCGTGCGTGCGTGCATGCGTGAAGAGAAATATTGCGAGAGAGAGAGAGAGAGACAGACACACCGAGAGAGAGACAGGCAGAGAGAGAGAGAGTGTGTGTGCGTGTGTGTGTGTGTATGTGCGTGCGTGCGTGCGTGCGTGCGTGCGTGTGTGAGGGTGAGGGTGTGAGAGAGAAAGAAGGTGAGGGTGAGCGGGAAGGCGAGAGAAGTAACTATAATATTAGAATGAATATGTGCATCCGAGCTTGTGTGTGTACCGTTTGCGCCGTACGTGCGTTTGTCTGCGCGTGTGTACTGCGCATGTGTGTGCACATCTCCGTTTCCATTCTTCCCTCCCTCTGCCCCTCTCTCCTTTTTGTCCTCTTTCCTTCATCCTCACCTCTAACTCCCTTCCCCTCAGTATTTCCCTCCCCCTATCGCGGATAGCATCGCCCACGGCATCAGTTGCACGGTGAAAAGTTAGCCAGGCAAATGGCCGGTTTTCAGTCTCAACTTTTTCACTCCCGCAACGTACAAAATGTGATTATACGGCTATAATACGCGTTTTTACAGTTACGCAAACACACATACACACCCAGTAACGGACGCACACACGCGGGTATAGTCGCACGCACGCGTACGCGTGTATTATATGCGCAAATTCACATTTCGTGCCTCGCGGTGTGAAAAAGTTTCGGCTGAAATACGGCTATTTACCTGTAAATTTTTTTCCATGTTTGACTGGTCGTGGGCGATACTATCCGCGAGAGGGGAGTAAGGAATAAGCCATGATTTGATTTTACCGGCCATAGTCATAAAAATGGACGTTGCGCACAAAATACGCCGATCGATGGCGCTACAATAGAAAGTGACATGGTGGCGTTTGTTTTGGTATTTGCTACAGAAAGACAAAATAACAACTTTTTTTGCACATGAACAGCTGCGGAAAGATACATTGACTTCTCCCGTGGATGATGATGCTCGACGCAAGTACTTTTGACGTATATGAATGTATGTGAGGTTCTAAACAAAACATCCGCTGCGGCCACGCGGCCCACTTAAAAAGTTAAACCGTTCCGAAGTTCGAACCGGAACGTAGACCATAAATAAATGGTGGTGATATAGATGTAATGTATGTGGCTATCGTATACCCAACATCACCTCTCGCCTAACAACAACACTGCTACCACTGTACCATTACTGGCAGTGCTGCTGACAGTGCTGTGTTAAATCCCCGTCACACCAGGCCCCGATCTCACTACGCTCTAGCTCTAGTACTATAGGCTATAGCCTGAGTACATTGACTGCCGCAGGTCATTCATTGCCTGCGGCAGTCAATGTACGCGGGCTATAGTACTAGAGCTAACTACGCTCGTACTGCGCTCTAAGAGTGTGGTGGAAACGCGTAGAACGCAGTATGAACGTCTATGGACGTACTGCGATCACGATCGAGCGCAGTGCCAAATTTTGAGCATGTTCAAAACAATCGTGGTGCGAGCGTGGCGGAAAGACAGCGCAGTGCGGGCGCATTAGAGACGTGGAAGGCGTAGTAGCCACGTAACTCGATCGTATCGCAAGTGTGTCGGGAGCGTGAAAATTGTCTCCCCGTTCTCAGCACGATATCAATACATTTTCATCACGTTGTTACTACGTCCGAGGGTGATTAAGTCGCACTAGGAGTAGGAGCGTGACTGGCGTGCAGGTGTGGCGCGGTGAGCGTTGCTTAGGCGCAGTGAATGCGTCGTTTGAATGCAATGCGATCGGATTGGTCGCAATAAAGACGCAGTGGGCGCAGTGCAAGCGTGATGCGGGCGTGGTGTTGAGCGTGGTGAAAGCTTGTTGGGCGCAATGAGATCGGGGTAAAGACGCACTTAGATCGTAGTATCGGCGCTGGGGCCCAATTGGCCACGCTCTCACCACGCTCGGCCAAATTTTTTGAGCGTGGGGCGATCGTGATGAGCGTAGCTCTAGTGTGACGGGGGCTTTAGTGTGGGTAGCCGGGAGTGTGGGTAGCCGGGTTATGGTTATCACATTTCTATAGTGTGACAATTTTATTAGTAGAAGTTAGAACAGATTAAATGTGCCTGTGGTCCAGGCCAGTACGTCTGTGGTAGAGCCGATACGAAGGGAGAACCATCTTTTTGTGCATTTTGACCCGAATAAGACTTTGTTTAAAATTGTGGTATGTCAGCGGATGGTTGCTACTGATTATAATTTGATTAGTATATCATGTCGTTTGACTGTAACAGAAGAATCCAACAAGGTTGAATGCCTATCACTTAATGCTAATCATCTCCTGGCATGCAACCCTGACTACTACACACACACCAAGCATGAAAAGATGAATTTAAATCCCGGAAACTTAAAATATAGCATCCACTGATGACACCCATTGTGATAATATGTACGTTTTCCTTTTTTCAGACTGGAAACACTTCTCATGATCTCGGGTGGCATCAGTGTTAACCCTTATCAGGAGTCCATGAACAATATTCTCCAGCTGTCATCATATAGAGGCAAACCTGATGAATGGGTGGACACATCACCTCACACAAAGATAATGAAGTATCATCAAGAAAGCAAGCAAGACCAGAACTTTCCTCCAGTGCAAATAAGTAGCCAGCCCCCTGCATTTGGAGATGCTACCGTACATTCGTTTGACCAACAGGGCCAACAACAACAGCATCACAATGGTCCAGTGATAAACTGCACAGGTCATCACCTAAACATACTTTCGGAGACAGCGTGTCACAGCCATCCCTCCCTTCCTCCCTTTAGGAATCAAGTTCAGAGGGTGGGTCAGGATCGGTTTACGTTCGCATGTGCCAGGGGGGTGAGACAACACCTTGGCTGGTCAGAGCATGGGAAATCACACCTCCCCCCTCCCACGACCATGGGAGTTAGGGTTGGGGTGTCCGGCTCGCAGGTTTACCCTGGCACAATCGCATAAGTTGAATGATGTCAACGCTAGGGCGAGCGCGATACATAGGGCATGCGTAGTGCGTAACTGTACTCCCCGCAATAACAATATTCATGTCTTGGCTACAAGGGCTCACTGCTGTTGTGCCCTTGAGCAAGGTACTTTATCCCGGTTTGCTTGGAGAGGGCAGAGACTTTCATAAGTCACTAGTGAGGAGATACGCTTCCTCTGCTGCCCTAGCTACAGGTTGCCCTTAGGCAAGGCATAGCACCTGTTCAGCCTCCCATACCAGGGTTACGGTTAATAGATATCCATACTATAGTGGATACATACGAGTGATTGAACACAGTGTTGAATATAACATAACTGGAGGGAAGGATGACCATAGCCAAAGGTGTGTTACTAAACTTGATAATCTACAACCAAGAAGGCAAGCAACTTCAGTCTTTTTCCTGCAAGGTTTCCTATAGAGAAGAAGAAGAAGAAGAAGAAGAAGAAGAAGAAGAAGAAGAAGAAGAAGAAGAAGAGAAGAAGGGAGGGAGGAGGAGGGGGAGGAATATTCAGTGATAGGTAGTTAACTTTTTTTAATCCTGCCCTGGTTGTATGATTGTAAGTTGTTGGGAGGTTTTAAATGTGTAGTAATTCTAAGTTCTGAACATGTACATTGACATTATATTTCTTTCATACTTCAGTTAAATAGGTTTTCCAAAGTTGATCGGTTATCCATATATTATACTAGGATAAGTAAATAAATAAGGCTATATATGTATATATATAATATATATATATATATATATATAATACAGTCTGCTCTAGGTGGCATAATTGATTGAAGAGGAAGGAAAAGAAGAAGAACAACAACAACAAGAACAGCAAGAACAACAACAATACGACGACTGGAGCAATGACGACGAAGAAGAAAAAGAAAATGGATCTCAAGCAACAGGTAAGTTTTTTTTATCTTGGTTGATAGATTGCAAGCTCTTGGAAGGTTTAATCATATATTCGTGTAGTGATGAGTAAGGTATTACTCAGTTTGCTGCAGTTTGCATGATTCTGTTCATCACACCATGGAGCGAAAAGGTCACATTGAAACCAGTAGAGGGTGATGATTACAGCATTGTCGTTGCCATTATTACAGGACAAGAACTACATCTCGCTGCCACTGAGAAGATGCCTCTTACTGCCACACCCGATGATGAGCGCGTGACGGCTGTTTTGCACCCAATCTCGTCGGAGGACATTTACACAGACGTGTGGTTTTCACCAAGCAGACGAGGTTGTGAGTGCGTGCCATCATCGATACCAAAATTCTTGTTGAAACGATGCACTATTTCAATGTGAAACTGCCTCACTGAAATCTCTATGTTCTTCAATGCAGAGTAATGTTTTTCATTGAGTAAATTTTAATACCTCAGTACAGCATTGGTCGAAATAGTTGATGATGATTAGATTTCTGTGGTGACAGAGGTAGAAAATGTGTTACTCGTGGCAGAGGTAGTGGCAGTGGCAGCTAGTAGATGTTTTTATATCACGGTTTTGTTTATTTGTGATAACAATAACAATAAGCCAATTTCGAATTTCGACTGGTTCTGCTATAGACATTTCCATTCTTAAAAGTAATATGATTTTCCACATCGAGTACCTCGCGTACTATTGTTTTTATCAAAAATGATGTTAGTTGCAAAAAATGGCAGAGATTAATTTATTACAAGGTGATATCTTCCATGTCATCTATAAGCAGCATGCCCATTAGCCAAATTATCCTACAATGCATTGTGCTCTCCAAAATTCGAAATTGGCTTATTTGGTTTATTCACATGAAAAGGAATCAATTTACTAACTTCCAAAGTGTTTTTCGTATTCTAAATTGTCTTAGGAACTTGCTATTGAACTTCCCATTTAATTTACTAGCATATAAATCAATATAATAATGCAAACCCCAGTTCATACAGTTTAAATTCTGCCCCCATGATTCATAAGTCCATGTAAATTTTTAAAGTTAAAATTTGCAGCAAACCTCGCCACTAGATGGCAGGATTTGACCATTAGAAAGTAAATTGATTCCTTTTTCATGTGACTGCATTTTGTATTGCATTTGTAAATGTATGTAAATGCAAAGTAATTTGATAGGAGATAGCTTTTCAGATGAACGATCGTGCGCGTGTTCGTGAGCGTGATCGTGAGAGTAAAAGTGGGGCAGCGAAGGGGGAGGGGGAGGGGGTGGAGTGGGCAAAGGGGAGGGGG
>NW_014577100.1:676538-677484 GCF_000485595.1 Priapulus caudatus | reverse complement strand
TGTGTGAAAGTGTGTACGAGTCAGGGAGAGCGCGAGCGAGAGGGAGAGAGAGGGCGAGTGAGAGCGAGAGGGAGGATAGAGTAGAGTAGAGAGAGAGTATGTTTAATAATAGATTAATGTTTAATTCATGTCATAGAAATAATGCAAGTTATATATTTTAAATAAATGTTTTATTTTTAACAAATGATATTTTGAATGATATAAAAAAAAAAAGTTTATGCAAAACTATCTATTGTCTACCATTCTATTGTCTATAGAGACTCTGCAGTGTACTAACTAAAACTGCAAAGTTACAAGAAACTCGAACACGCTGATATTACAACACAGGCCTACTGACTGACTGACTGACTGACTGCCAGACTGACTACACATGTTCCTGCAGAACTATGCTGGCATGAAAGGCATGTAAAACAAAGCTGATAATGGCAAGAATAAGAAACTGCTAGGATCAACTCACCATTGACATTACTGATATATGATCGACTCACCACTGACATTACTGATATATGATCAACTCACCATTGACATTACTGATATATGATCGACTGACCAGTAATATGAACTGATATGCTCGACTGACCATTGACATTAACTGATATATGCTCGACACACCAGTGATATGAAATAATATGATCGAATGACCAGTGATTTGAACTGATATGTGATTGATTGACCAGTGATATGAAATAATATGATCGACTGATCTGTGATTTGAACTGATATGTGATCGATTAACCAGTGATATGAACTGATATGCTCGACTGACCATTGACATTAACTGATATATGATCGACTGACCAGTGATATGAAATAATATGATCGAATGACCAGTGATTTGAACTGATATGTGATCGATTGACCAGTGATATGAACTAATATGATCGAATGACCAGTGATTTGAACTGATATGTGATCGATTGACCAGTGATATGAACTAATATGATCG
>NW_014577100.1:667734-676528 GCF_000485595.1 Priapulus caudatus | reverse complement strand
GGGAGGGGGGAAGGGGGAGGGGGGAATTAGGATAGGGGAGAGATTGCGATAGGATTTAGGTTAGCTTAGCTTAGGTTAGCAGAGCGACAGCACTGAGGGAGAGAGAGCGTGCGTGAGAGTGAGAGCGAGAGCGAGAATTGGAGCGTGTGTGAAAGTGTGCACGAGTCAGGGAGAGCGCGAGCGAGAGGGAGAGAGAGAGCATGTGAGAGGGCAAGTGAGAGCGAGAGGGAGGATAGAGTAGAGTAGAGAGAGAGTATGTTTAATAATAGATTAATGTTTAATTCATGTCATAGAAATAATGCAAGTTATATATTTTAAATAAATGTTTTATTTTTAACAAATGATATTTTGAATGATATAAAAATAAAAGTTTATGCAAAACTATCTATTGTCTATCTATTGCAAACTAAAACTGCAAAGTTACAAGAAACTCGAACACGCTGATATTACAACACAGGCCTACAATTGACTGACTACACATGTTCCTGCAGAACTATGCTGGCGTGAAAGGCATGTAAAAGAAAGCTGATAATGGCAAGAATAAGAAACTGCTAGGATCAACTCACCATTGACATTACTGATATATGATCGACTGACCAGTAATATGAACTGATATGCTCGACTGACCATTGACATTAACTGATATATGCTCGACACACCAGTGATATGAAATAATATGATCGAATGACCAGTGATTTGAACTGATATGTGATTGATTGACCAGTGATATGAAATAATATGATCGACTGATCTGTGATTTGAACTGATATGTGATCGATTAACCAGTGATATGAACTGATATGCTCGACTGACCATTGACATTAACTGATATATGATCGACTGACCAGTGATATAAAATAATATGATCGAATGACCAGTGATTTGAACTGATATGTGATCGATTGACCATTGATATGAACTTGTATATGATCGAGTGACCAGTGATTTGAACTGATATATGTTCTATTGACCAGTGATATGAACTGATATGTGATCGATTGACTACTGCCATTAACTGATTTATGCTCGACTGACCAGTGATAAGAAATAATATAATCGACTGACCTGAGATTTGAACTGATACGTGATCGATTGACCAGTGATTTGAACTGCTATATGATAGACTGACTGCTGTCATTACCTGATTTGTGATCGACTGACTGCTGTCATTACCTGATTTGTGATCGACTGACTGCTGTCATTACCTGATTTGTGATCGACTGACTAGTGATATGAAATAATATGATTGACGGACCTGTGATTTGAACCGATATATGTTCAATTTACCAGTGATACGAACTGATATATGCTCGACTGACCAGTGATATAAATAATATGATCGAGTGACCTGTGATTTGAACTGATATAAGCTCGATTGACCAGTGATATGAAATGCTATATGTTCGACTGACCATTGACATTAACTGATTTGTGCTTAACTGACCAGTGATATGAACTGCTATATGCTCGACTACAGAGTCAGTAAATGAGTAATACTAATAGACAATAGACAATGAATGATGTTGACTAGATGAAAGTGAGGCATAGGAGATGAGACCGATGGCTAAGAGATAAGACTGTGCGTGCAGTACGTTTCCTACACCGCACATAACATAACCGAAAATATCGTTGCTGTTGTCGGCGGTCAGCAGGGGGCGCCACGGTCACCGAGAAGACTAGCACGTTGAAGATGGTACGTCTGTCAGCTGCGTTTTCCTGAAAGGAAAGGGACGAGTTAAAATATTTCGAGCCTACAAAGTGGCTATAACAACAACAACAAAATGTGCATAACCTCTACTCATCGCTTAAATTGCACTTTATTTGTCTGCTCAAAACCAACTTGCTTTTGCATACAATGGACCTCGAAATGCATTTTAATCTTAGAAAGAATTACTATGCATTACTGCCAAGATTTTACTTGAACAGCTCGAATAATGGGTGATACTCCATTAAGAGTGTTCCCAACTTTAATGTCATTAATGGTCATAATAACAAATATATATATATATATATATATGGTCATGGTCATATATTAGTTTGTGGTTTAATGTCATTTAGGGTTAGGGTTAGGATTATCAATCATTAATCATTAATGATATCAAAGTTGGGAACACTCCTAATGGAGCGTTAGCCCGAATAATGAGTGTCCATGGCCAGTTAAAATGGAAATGCGTAGCAAGTGTGGCCTTACATGCCAATCATTATTGTGTGAGTGAAGGTGTGTGTGTGTGTGGGGGGGGGGTGTAATAATTTACTTATTATTGGAACAAATTTGGAACCCCAAAGCTGAAACTAAAATAGGATTCTCTCGAAAATTTTGAACTTTAAACCCCCGACTGTCTAGCCTCCTTGATTCTGGACGTGGAAGGCCATAAACTGGAGAGCCGGGTTGACATTTGCTTGAATACTCACGTGTAAGCGAAAAACCAGGAGCGTGCTGCATAAATTACTGACAACTCTGGTGTGTGCGTGCATGCGCGTATCCACTGTACAGATTTGAACGAAGCCGTTGTGGTCACGTGACTTCGTTGCGCTGACGCAGCTAGTACTTCTCGAGCAGCCATTGCCAAACCAGAAATGTATTGAAAATTGTTCCATTTATAATTCGCAGTTTAATGTGTAATTGGGACAGAACATACGGCATGTTCCTAGTCGTCTTTACAGGAAGGATAATATTTGACAATTACTACACGTAAATTGGTACGTTCTTAATTTCAATTGAAAATGCAGGGTCCACCAACTACCGCGTCAATTACTGTCCACACGATTGAAACAAATGCGAGACCATTACCGAAAGGAAGTCGGAAGCGCCTGTATTGCTACACAGCTTCATTATAAAAACTACCATTTACGAAATTTGCGAATAGAAAATAAAAGAACTAAAACCCATAACATCTATAATATTTCTAAATTTAACAGCATATATATATATTATATATATATATATATATATATGATCTTTGTATAGTACTGCGAGCAGTATTGACGTGGTATGGTGTTATGGTATTACGTACGTATTATACGTTTACTTACAATCGCATCCGTACGAACGCCCGCTCGTGCGCCAGGTGGCGCGGAAAAAGAACATAGCAGGTGCCGCACAAGGTGGTATATGCAAAATGTACACGTCATACTAGCTACTGGCGACCTCTATTATCAAGTTCAATATTACCAAAAAATAAAAAATAAAACTAGATGTGCACAGTATCTTAGTCTTTCTATATTTTTAATATTAGCGGTAAGTTTATACATTGCGTAACAATGAGCACGATTGCACGCCGCGATAACTTGAACTGTGCCAAACGTAACGATGATGATCAAAAATGAAGACGAACAAAACGCGAATGATGATGAACAAAATGATGCAAAACTTTTATTATATAATAATAATTATCATTATAACGTGTGTACACTGTTATTATAATTACTCGTGAATATACACGCATTTGACAAATGCGAAATGTGGGTTTGTACGAGCGATACGGTTAGAGCAAACGCCGGGATTAGTTCACTACTATGACAGCTTACACGTTTATATGCCGAGTCAAGCGCAGTGAGAGTGCAAGACCTGCCACAAGATTCGCTCTACTATCTCTGATCGCGCGTAATATATTGCCATTTGATACGCAAGTGATATCTTTCCCTCCATCTTTCGAACATTTCAGCGCGTCGTGTGGATTGCTGTCTTTACGTTATACTTTGCTGTCATACTGGGGATGCCAAGCAGGTGATGACTGCAAGCTACATTCACACATGCACGCGTGTAGAGCAACCTCCCTCACTATGTGATGCCATGATCGAACAGCGAGCAAAATCTGCGCATTCGCCAACTAAGCTTATTGTAATTGTTTGTTTGTTGTTAATTGGAGGTTGTTGATGCTGAAAAACACGAATGCAACTAGAACACTGCGACAGCCAGGTAGTGAATGAGGAAAGATCACCCAGCAGTAGATGCCACACCTGGCATTCAACACAAGCAGACATGATGACGCGACAACCGGCCTTTAATTTACATTTAGACAATCGTCATGATCCCCGGCGGACCATGTTTGACAGCTCCTTGAATCAAATAAACGCAGACGCGAAAAGTTACCGCACTCACCACCCGGTGCCTCTCATACGCGATAATTTGGCAAATGATTCGGTCGTAACTTTCGAAATTAGGCAGTCCGCATTTCTTCTCTGGAACGTGTGACGCAACTTTAATTGACAGTTGTTGTTCGAACGCGGGCATCCACGTGAAGATAAGCGACAACTGCCGCGGTGAATAAATAAACAGAAGGAATAAATGCACGGGCATGGCTCATCGTAGTATGTAAAAATTTGCGGCGACGACTCCACTTTGACCTGACAAGACAGTGACAGCGAAATACAGCCGATTTACACATCTGAGGCATACACACTTAATTAGGATATAATCAGCAGCGCTTTATCAATCGAGTTTCACTCCTGATATATAACACAAGATTAGCTCGGAAATACGCTAGCTGGCGCTATGGTTCGGGAACTCATCATTTATACAAGTAAAAATTTTCTTGCAACTTAACAGGCGGGTGGGTGCGTTAGGGAATGTGCTGCTAAATTGATGTGATCACATAAGACTCGAAATAATTTATTTACACGCATGTTACTCAGTTGGACATTCGAAGGGGGCGAATGATCATGAGCGCAGTCCTTGCTAGCCATGGCACGTATCATTGATTGTAGACTTCAACGAAAGAACTACTGCTGTACTGGCAACACAGGAGTTAGACCATAAACATGATACACCAAAAAATAATACTCGTCATATCACAAAATCATGCGGATAATTTCAATGAAAGAACAACTGGAGACGTTGAGCAAAGGCTAACTCAATAAACACAAACCACTTGGTCTTTATACACTTCCTCGGTATCAAAATGATATATCACAATTACGGAAATACATTAAAGTCAAAACTGATAATAGAGACGTCAACACTGACAATAGACAACTTGCGCCAACTTACATAAAAACGTTACCGCGTATTTATTCGGAAAATACAACAGAGCAATAGGGACAGTGTACATAGCCGTTTAGAGATATATAACAATACCGCAGTTTGATTCAATTTTGATGAGAGACAGAGGGAGGAGAGATAGAAACAAAGAGGGAGAGAGAGAGAGTGGGCAGATTGACAAGCAGAATAGTAGATAAATAAATAGATATATATATATATATATATAGATAGATCCGATCGATCGATAGATAGATAGATACATAGAATAGATAGACATAAAAGTGGGCGATAGATAGAGAGCGAGACGCGAAAGAGAGAAAAGAGAAAACTGAGACAGCAGAGAAAGTGCTCCGAGTGAGAGAGGGGGAAGAAGGGAAGTGGAGAGTGACAAAGAAAGATGAGAGCGAGAGAGAGAGAGAGAAGAGACGAGGAGAGAGAGAGCGAGACGAGAGAGAGAGAGAGCAGAGAGAGGACGAGAGCGGAGAGAGACGAGACGAGAGAGAGAGCGAGAGAGAGAGGAGAGAGATGCAGAGAGAGATGAGCCGAGAGCGGAGAGAGACAGAGAGAGAGAGAGCAGCAACTTCAATGCGAAACTTGATAACCAATCTTGCCACAGCTAAAATACCAATTTACGGTCTCAGCGAAGCGAGGGCAAGCGATATGATGGAATGCTACAGCAAGGCTTCAGGAATGTTGATTTGCAGTTCAATGAACCAGTCTATGAACATAATTGCCCGCTTCTTACCTAAGGACGGCTTCGCATGTCCGAAACAACAATTGGCGACGCCCCGTTATCCACTAAAGCCACTATGCAACTATATACAAAAACCGTGTGCCTAAAGAAGTATCCTTTGTCACAATTCTGCATAAATGCCCCCACTTGCGCGCTATGTCGGCCAATTAAAAATCAATCACTAGTGCGAAGCGTTCGCATGCATCTACTCAGTACTTTACGTTTGCCCTGATTACAAAGCCCAACTTGCCTAAGATCGTAGGCCTTGATGCACAATCTCAGCCGGTTAAATTGCGCGAAATCATTAATAATACGTTATAAGTTTTGTAGAAATTGGCATGCAGCCTCCTCTGGAGACTAATATATATAAACATTACGATGTCGCATTGCTCCATACAAGCCAAATATTCGCGAGAAAATATGGCAGCGACAATCGGCCAGCCCCGAAGGACCTACATGACAGCTTGGATATATAATAGCTTGTTAACGGTTGCTAAAATGGGTCATCCCATAACGATTGCATAGTCGACATCGTCACATTCATTTCCGAATTGCGACGCCACACTTATAAATCCATATATAACAAACCAACCATGCCAAACAACGATTTTAGTTTTACATGTATGCTACTTATACCGGTCTCGCTACGCTAATATTTACCAGTCAAATAGTAAGTAAATAATACCGCTTACACTTTTGAATATTGCCAAACGCCCGCTTCGACCGCAACACAAGCCGCAATGCCTACGCGCGTACATGTTATAATACACTCGAATACTCACGCTCGCGATGACAGCAATTTCTATCTACTTTGTTGGTCAGTTCTTCGGAATGTTATTGTTTCTGTGTTTGTGTGTGTGCTGGCGTGTGTGTGTGTCTTGTGTGTGTGTGTTGGTGTCTGTTGTGTGTGTTGTCGTGTTGTGTGTGTGCTGGAAACAAGTTCCCCCATTGTAAAACCCAAAAAAAAATAACTAGCCCAGTGCATTATCGCAATCGTTGCCGCTATTATACTCAGAGTTTAAATGCTGTTATGTGGCAATGCAACTCGCGAAATTATCATTCCTGCCGCCGTTTATTGTAGATAGAGCAAGATTACGTGTTGAATCTGTCACTGCGAACGTACCAAAATACTGTGCCATATCCTCCGTCTTCTGCCTCTGTATAGACACCGTAGTCACGCTTGCCTTAAGATATCTAGAGCCCTGAGGAGTAACGTTACTGATGCGACATGCCCACACTCAGCGAATCGTGGATTACACGATGACAAATTGCGTGTTTAGTACAAATATTTCATATGCACATGCCATAAGGTCTGGACTATGGCCCACAGTGATTCACAACCCCTGGCCGCCTGTCCCGCCTTCTTATATGTATTATATATATGTATGTATATATATATATACACACATATATATATATATATATATAATATAGTTATATTATAATTTTGTAGAATGCTTTTGCCCTTCAGTGATGCCTAATCTTGAGGGCAATGGCCCTACTGATGTACAACACGAGTCAACACTGCCGACAGAAACGCCAAACCCGCAGTGAGCAGGGCGGCAACTAGTTTCTGATTTGTGCAGCTACCGCCGTGCTGCCCCACAGGGGCCCGCTAGTTGCTGCCTCAAGTGATACCCACGCCCTCTGTTATCGCCTTGTTGCCAGTTGCACAATGCAGAAGATGCTAACTGTTGCTCTGGCTTGCCGCAGCGGTGCCCTAGTTGCCTGTTTGCGCCTCACAGGCGGGTGCTAGTTACTGTTGCGCCCCTCACAGGGGCGCTAGATTACAGCCCTACGCCTCAACAAGGGGCTGCTTAGTTGCTGTAGCCCGCCTCAAGGGTCGCTAGTTACAGCCTGCCGCCCTCACAGGGACGGGGCTAGTTGCTCATGCCAGTTACCACGTTCGCTTGCCTCTGCTAATTGCTGATACACTTGCCCGCACAGGGGGCGCTACTTGCCCCGCTGCGCCACACAAAGGGGCGCTAGTTTTCGCTGCCCCACCACACAGGTGGCGCTATATGCCTGCTCCCCACTACACAAGCGCGATAACTTAGCTTCCTGTAGCCGCGCTGCACAGCGGGGCGCTAGTTTCTGTGGTGCCGCCACAGGGGCGGCCCGCTAGTTCACACTGCCGCCACACAGAGCGGCCTACTTGCGCTGCCCCGCCCCACAGGGGGCGCTAGTTGCCGCCCTGCCAGTACACAGGCGCGGCGGCCGCACGCGCTGCCCAGCTCTGCGGCTTGCGTCATCATCGCCGGGTGGTAGAGGTGGAAAGCCGGCCCGGCCGCCGCCGTTTGTGCGGGCCGAGTAGCTGCGTCCGGGCGGCGGAGAGTGCCGCGGGGGTACTGTCGAGTCCACCCCCGCCCGCCGCCGCCGTCGGTCACTGGCGTTAATGCCTACAGCTGAGGCTTTCAGCGCGGAATCAGACCCTCCAGCGCGACTCGACAGATGGCGACGCACGGGCTGTTGCCCGGGGTCGATGTAGCGCAGCGGCGGAGGCGGACGCGTCCCAGCGCGTCGCCCGCTGCAGGCTTTTCGCTTGTCGTGGCACGTACACGGCATCCCGGCGGCGTCATGGCGTGTTTGTCGGCCTGAATCCGGACGCCGCGCGGCGTAGGCGGCGCTGCTCGCGCCGCGGCCGCGGCAAGAGGCGTTCCGCGCACCCGGCCATCGCGCAAACTCGCGGCGGAGGCGCCGCGGTAGTCGCGCTGTAGGGTGTCGCCGCGGCGCGGCGTCGGCCCAGGGTCGGCTGCCAGGTCAGCGTTAGAGTCGCGCGCGCCTGCCCCGGCCCGCCCGCCGCCGCCACCAGGCCTGCACGTCTTCGAGCGCGGATCACCGCGACTCGCGCGCGTTGCGAAGAGCATCTGCCCGCAGCCAGCGCGGACGCCGCCAGCGCTGCCCTCGTGCTGCTTGCCCCGCCCCGCCCCCGCCGCCGCCACCCGCCCCCCCGCCGGACTGATTCCCGCATCCAAACTCTGCCTATCCGTCGAACTTCTGCTTTCGCGTCAATCGTTGGTGGTAGTCACGCCCGCCGCCGCCCGTCCGTCAGTTCGCTCGCTCGCCCCCGGCGATTACTG
>NW_014577100.1:655066-667724 GCF_000485595.1 Priapulus caudatus | reverse complement strand
AATAGACTACTGCTGTACTGCAACACAGGAGTAGACCAATAAAACATGATATCACCAAAAAATAATACTCGTCATATCACAAACATCATGCGGGATAATTTCAATGAAAGAACAACTGGGGACGTTGAGCAGGCTAACTCAATAAACACAACCACTTGGTCTATATACACTTCTCGTATCAAAATGATATATCACAATTACGGAAATACATTAAAGTCAAAACTGATAATTATGAGTCAACACTGACAATAGACAACTTGCGCAACTTACTATAAAACGTTACCGCGTATTTTTCGGAAAATACAACAGAGCAATAGGGACAGTGTACATAGCCTGTTAGAGTATTATTAACAATACCGCTCAGTTTGGAATCAATTTGTTTGATGAGAGAACAGAGGGGAGGAGAGATAGAAACAAGAGGGAGAGAGAGAGAGTGGGCAGATTGACAAGCAGAATAGGTAGATAATAAATGATATTATATATATATATATATAGATAGATCCGATCGATCGATTTGGATTAGATAGTGATAGATACATAGAATTAAGATATGACATAGAAAGTTGGGCGATATACGAGAGCGAGAGTAGCGAAAGAAGAAAAGAGAAAACGAGCGGGAGAGAAAAGTGTCGCGAGGTGAGAGAATGGGAAGTAAGGGAAGAGAGTGACAAAGAAAGATGAGAGCGATCGAGAGAGAACGAGAAACGAGGAGAGAGAGAGGGAGCCTCCGGTGCGAGAGAGGAGAGAGAGAGCTGCACGAGAGAGCGGATATCGGGTCCAGAGGAGGGAGAGAGGTATTGAGATGACTTGAGAGACACGCACGGAGGAGAGAGCATGAGAGAGCGGAGAGAGACAGAGAGAGAGAGAGAGAGCAGCACTTCAAGGAAACTGATAAACCAATCTTGCACAGTAAATACACAATTTACAGTTCAGCGAAGGAGGAAGGTATGATGGAATGCTAAGCAAAGGCTTCAGGGAATGTTTGATTTGCAGTCAAATGAACCGTCTATGAACATAATTGCCGCTTCTACCTAAAGACGCTTTCGCATTCGAAAACAACAATGGCGACGCCCCGTTATCACACTAAAGCACTATGAACTATATACAAAACCGTGTGTAAAGAAGTATCCTTTGTCACAATTCTGATAAATGGCACATTGCGTATGTCGGCAATTAAAAATATCACTAGTGGAAGGTTCGCATGATCTACAGTTAGCTATACGTTTGCCCTGCATTACAAAGCAACTGGAAGATCTAGTTTCGATGCACAATCTCAGCCGGTTAAATGGCGAAATCATTATAATACGTTATAAGTTTGTAGAAATTTGGATGAGCTCCTCTGGAAGACTAATATATATATAACATTACGATGTCCGCATTCGCCATACAAGCAAATATTCGAGAAAAATATGGACGACAATCGGCCAGCGAAGGACCCTACATGACACTTATATATAATAGTTGTTAACGTTGCTAAAATGGGTCATCACCATACTGATTGATAGTCGACATCGTCACATCATTCGAATTCGACGCACACTTATAAACTCCATATATAACAAACAACCATGCAAAACAACGATTTAGTTTTACATGTATCTACTATACCGTCTCGCTTCGTAATATTTACAGGTCCAAATAGTAAGTAAATAATACCGTACACTTTTGAAATTGCAAAACGCACGCTTCGACGCACCACAAGCGCAATGCCCTACCGCGCGTACATTTAAATACACTCGAATACTCACGTGCGAGTGACAGCAATTTCTACTTCTACTTTGTTGTCAGTTCTCGGAATGTTATTGTTTCTGTGTTTTGTGTGTGTGTGTGTTATATATATATATATGATCTTTGTATAGTATTCGAGCAGTATTGACGTGGTATGGTGTTATGTTATTACGTACGTATATACGTTTACTTACAATCGATCCGTACGAACGACCGCTCGTGCGGCCAGTTGGCGGGAAAAAGAACATAGCAGGTGCGCACAGGTGGTATATGCAAAATGTACACGTCATACTAGCTACTGGCGACCTCTATTATCAAGTTCAATATTACCAAAAAATATAAATAAAACTAGATTGCACAGTATCTAGTCTTACTATATTTTTAATATTAGCGGTATAGTTTATACATTGCGTAACAATGAGCACGTTTGCACGCCGCGATAACTTGAACGTTGCCAAACGAAACGATGATCTGATCAAAAATGAAGACGAACAAAACGCGAATGATATGAACAAAATGATGCAAAACTTTTATTATATAATAATAATTATCATTATAACCGGTGTGTACACTGTTATTATAATTACTCGTGAATATACACGCATTTGACAAATGCGAATGTGGGTTTGTTACAGCGATACGGTTAGAGCAAACGCTCGGGATTATGTCCACTACTATGACAGCTTACACGTTTATATGCTGAGTCAAGCGCAGTGAGAGTGCAAGACCTGCCCACCAAGATTCGCTCTACTATCTCTGATCGCGCGTAATATATTGCCATTTGATACGCAAGTGATATCTTCCCTCCATCTTTTGAACATTTCAGCGGTCGTGTGATTGCTGTCTTTACGTTATACTTTGCTGTCATACGTGGTGAGCCCAAGCAGGCGATGACTGCAAGCTACATTCACACATGCACGCGTGTAGAGCAACCTCCCTCACTATGTGATGCCATGATCAAACAGCGAGCAAAATCTGCGCATTCGCAACTTAAGCTTATTGTAATTGTTTGTTTGTTGTTAATTGGAGGGTTGTTGATGCTGAAAACACGAATGCAACTAGAACACTCGACAGCCAGGTAGTGAATGAGGAAAGATCACCCAGCAGTAGATGCCACACCTGCATTCAACACAAGCAGACATGATGACGCGACAACCGCCTTTAATTTTACATTTAGACAATAGTGATGATCCCCGGGGACCATGTTTGACAGCTTCCTTGAATCAAATAAACGCAGACGCGAAAAGTTACCGCACTCACCACCCGGTGCCTCTCATACGCGATAATTTTGCAAATGATTCGGTAAACTTTCGAAATTCGGCAGTCCGATTTCTTCTCTGGAACGAGTGACGCAACTTTTAATTGACAGTTATTGTTCGAACGCGGGCATCCACGTGAAGATAAGCGACAAACTGCCGCGGTGAATAAATAAACAGAAGGAATGAATGCACGGGCATGGCTCATCGTAGTTGTAAAAAATTTGCGGCGACGACTCACTTTGACCTGACAAGACAGTGACAGCGAAATACAGCCGATTTACACATCTGAGGCATACACACTTAATTACGATATAATCAGCAGCGCTTTATCATCGAGTTTCACTCCTGATATATAACACAAGATTAGCTCGGAAATACCGCTAGCTGGCGCTATGGTTCGGAACTCATCATTTATGCCAAGTAAAATTTTCTGTCAACTGAACAGGCGGGTGGGTGCGTTAGGGAATGTGCTGCTAAATTGATGGTGGATCACATAAGACTCGAAATAATTATTTACACGCATGTTACTCAGTTGGACATTCGAAGGGGGCGAATGATCATGAGCGCAGTCCTTGCTAGCCATGGCACGTATCATTGATTGTAGACTTCAACGGAAAGAACTACTGCTGTACTGGCAACACAGGAGTTAGACCATAAACATGATATCACCAAAAATAATACTCGTCATATCACAAAATCATGCGGATAATTTCAATGAAAGAACAACTGGAGACGTTGAGCAAGGCTAACTCAATAAACACAAACCACTTGGTCTTTATACACTTCCTCGGTATCAAAATGATATATCACAATTACGGAAATACATTAAAGTCAAAACTGATAATAGAGTCAACACTGACAATAGACAACTTGCGCCAACTTACTATAAAACGTTACCGCGTATTTTCGGAAAATACAACAGAGCAATAGGGACAGTGTACATAGCTGTTATAGATATATAACAATACCGCAGTTTGATTCAATTTTTGAATGAGAGACAGAGGGGAGGAGAGATAGAAACAAAGAGGGAGAGAGAGAGTGGGCAGATTGACAAGCAGATAGATAGATAAATAAATAGATATATATATATATATAGATAGATCGATCGATCGATAGATAGATAGATAGATAGATAGATAGATAGACATAAAGTGGGCGATAGAGAGCGAGAGCGAGAGAGAGAGAAAAGAGAAAACGAGAAGAGAAAGTGTGCGAGTGAGAGAGGGGGAAGAAGGGAAGAGAGTGACAAAGAAAGAGAGCGCGAGAGAAAGAGAGAGAGAGAGAGGAGAGAAGAGAGCGAGAGAGAGAGAGAGAGAGCAGAGAGAGCGGACCGAGAGAGAGAGAGACGAGAGAGAGAGAGAGAGAGGAGAGAGAGAGAGAGCAGAGCAGAGAGAGCGGAGAGAGACAGAGAGAGAGAGAGCAGCACTTCAAGGAAACTGATAAACCAATCTTGCCACAGCTAAAATACACAATTTACGGTTCAGCAAGCGAAGGGAAGCGTATGATGGAATGCTAACAGCAAGGCTTCAGGAATGTTTGATTTGCAGTCAAATGAACAGTCTATGAACATAATTGCCCGCTTCTACCTAAAGGACGCTTCGCATTCGAAACAACAATGGCGACGCCCCGTTATCACACTAAAGCACTATGAACTATATACAAAACCGTGTGCTAAAGAAGTATCCTTTGTCACAATTCTGATAAATGCACATTGCGGTATGTCGGCAATTAAACAGATCACTACAGTGGAAGGTTCGCATGCATCTACAGTAACTATTACGTTTGCCCTGCATTACAAAGCAACTTGCAAGATCAGGCTTGATGCACAATCTCAGCCGCGTTAAATGGCCGAAATCATTATAATACGTTATAAGTTTGTAGAAATTTGGATGAGCCTCCTCTGGAAGACTAATATATATAAACATTACGATGTCCGCATTCGCCATACAAGCAAATATTCGAGAAAAAATATGGACGACAATCGGCCAGCGAAGGACCCTACATGACAGCTTATATATAATAGTTGTTAACGTTGCTAAAATGGCGTCATCCATAATGATTGATAGTCGACATCGTCACATCATTTCGAATTCGACGCCACACTTATAAAATCATATATAACAAACAACCATGCAAACAACGATTTTAGTTTTACATGTATCTACTATACCGGTCCGCTTCGCTAATATTTACAGGTCAAATAGTAAAGTAAATAATACCGTTACACTTTTGAAATTGCAAACGCACGCTTCGACGCAACACAAGCGCAATGCCCTACGCGCGTACATTTAATACACTCGAATACTCACGTGCGAGTGACAGCAATTTCTACTTCTACTTGTTGTTCAGTTCTCGGAATGTTATTGTTTTCTGTGTTTTGTGTGTGTGTGGTGCGTGTGTGTGTGTGTTGTGTGTGGTGTTGGTGTTGTTGTGTGTGTGTGTGTGTGTGTGTGTGTGTGGAAACAAGTTCCCCATTGTAAAACAAAAAAATAACTAGCCAGTGATTATCGCAATCGTTGCGTATATACTCGGAGTAATGTGTTATGTGGAATGAACTGCGAAATTATCTTCCCTGCGGTTTAATTGTAGATAGATGAAAGATTACAGTGTTAATTGTCACTGCCGGTTACCAAAATACTGTTGCAATCCTCGTCTCTGCTCTGTATAGACACTGTAGTCACTGTCTGCTTAAGATATCTAGAGCTGAGAGTAACGTTACTGATGCGACATGCCACACTCAGCGAATCGGTTACACATGACAATCTGCTGTTTAGTACAAATACTTGATATGCACATGATAAGGTCTGTGACTTGCACAGTATTCACACCCCTGGCCGCCTGTCCCGCTTCTTATATGTATATATATATATATATATATATATATATACACACATATATATATATATATACACATATATATATATATTGATAATTTGTAGAATGCTTTGCCCTTCAGTGATGCTAATCCTTGACAATGCCTCTGATGTACAACACGAGTCAACACTCCGACAGAAACGTGAGCAGGGGGCACTAGTTTCTGATTTGTGAGTACCGCGTGTGCCCCACAGGGGGCGCTAGTTGCTGCTCAGTGACTACCACGCCCTCTGTATCGCTTGTTGCAGTTGCACAATGCAGAAGATGCTAACTGTTGCTGTGCTGCTCAGGGGTGCTAGTTGCTGTTGCGCCTCACAGGGGGCGCTAGTTACTGTTGCGCCTCACAGGGGGCGCTAGTTACAGCTACGCCTCACAAGGGGTGCTAGTTGCTGTTGCGCCTCACAGGGGTCGCTAGTTACAGCTGCGCCTCACAGGGGGAGCTAGTTGTCATGCAGTTACCACGTTCGTTGCTCTGCTAATTGCTGATACACTGCACAGGGGGCGCTACTTGCCGCTGCGCCACAAAGGGGGCGCTAGTTGTCGCTGCACCACACAGGTGGCGCTATATGCTGCTGCACTACACAAGGGAGTACTAGTTCCTGTGGCGCTGCACAGGGGGCGCTAGTTTCTGTGGCGCTGCACAGGGGGCGCTAGTCACCACTGCGCCACACAGAGGGCGCTACTTGCCGCTGCCCCGCACAGGGGGCGCTAGTTGCCGCCCTGCGAGTACCAGGCGGCGGCCGACGCGTGCTCCAGCTCTGCCGGCTTGCTCATCATCGCCGGGTGGTAGAGGTGGAAGCCGGCGGCGGCGGCGCCGTAGTGCGGCGAGTAGTGGTCCGCGGCGGCGGAGAGGTGCGCCGGGTACTGGTCGAGTCCAACCCCCGCCGCCGCCGCCGTCGGGTTAATGTACAGCTGAGGCTTCAGCGGAAAATGCTGCAGATGTGCCGACGCCGACGACGACTCGGACATGTAGTGACGCGGGTCGTAGTGGTGCGCGGCGGCGGAAGCAGCGGGGGCGCCAGCGTCGCCACCGTGCAGCTTGTCGTGTGGCGACACGGATCCCGGCGGCGTCATGGCGTAGTTGTCGGCGAATCCGGACGCGGCGGCGGCGTAGGCGGCGTGCTCGGCCGCGGCCGCGGCGAGGCTTCCGCGCCCCGGCATCGCAAACTGCGCGGCGGAGGCGGCGGAGTCGGTGTAGGTGTCGCCGCCGGGCGGGGTCGGCAGGGTTGGCTGCAGGTCAGCGTAGAGTCCGGGGCGCGCGGCAGCCGCCGCCGCCGCCACCAGGTGCACGTTCGAGCGGATCACCGACTCGCGGTTGGAGTAGATCTGCCGCAGCAGCGCGGACGCCGCCACACACACACAATCCCGCTCGATTCAGTGAATGACGGTTGATACCTGATGACGTAGTTTATGGCGATGATATTTTGATCTTCCGGGTTCTTGGCGTTGATCATCAGTGTTGGCACACGTCCTGCAGCCACACGTAGCCGCGATGTTTGCCTAGCAGACGATAGTAGTCCGGTCATCACCTGACCTTCGAGTACTGAAACAACAAGAGAGCACCGGTCATGCTCGAGCGTCGCTACACACAGTATCCAAAAAACAAAGGAAGCGATTCTCAAGATCGCCAGGAGTGGCTCTTCTAGCATCTGGTGAAGACGAGAGGCGAGTGTTGGAAAGCGAACATGCACACCAGAGGGCGTTTCTCTTCACAGTAACAATTTAAGGCTATCCTTTGCGATTAATATATGGTCACTTTTACACGTACATAATATTACATATATTAATTTTTTTGTCTGAGACTTACTTAGTAAAATAACCGATCATAAAGTTCGACCTTTCTTAAAAAAAATCCCCCGCAAAAAATGTTAGCGCTCTGTAAGACCTTTCAATATTTACATCGCAGGATGACGAGTTATTCATGCTTTCCTCCGCTAAAACTCACAATCTACGTGCTCTTCCGTAGGCTGGGAACTGTCCTGGCCGTGGAACATGCTGTAAGCGTTTCCACAGGTCTTCAGCGATTCAGGTCCACCAGCTCGCTAATTCTGGAGAATCCTCCGAAATCAGTGTCGATAAAACAATAACATGATACGCACGCACGCACACGCGCGCACACGCGCGCACACAGATACGCACGCAGACACGCACGCGCGCGCGCACACGTATGCCCGCACGCACGTACGCCCTGACGCACACGCACAGCGCACTCCGCTAAGCGCGCGCACAGCACGCGCACACGCACGCACGCGCACACGAGCAGCACGAGCACACTATCCCGACCTCCCCCGGGTTTCTCTAACTCGTCGTGGCGGCCGAGAGAGGGCCACAGCTCGCCTGATGATGCGAAACAAAGTAAATCACGCCAGATAAACATGCCTGAATGCAATTAGGAATCTTCGCCCCCCTCTCCCCCTCTCCCCTCTCCGCGCCACGCGCAGCGCTGCATCTGCCTCCTCGTCGCCCGCACGCTGACTACATTTGTTAGCCGCGTCAAAATCCTGTTACCGGCCTGATTGGTTACGTAACCGCTGCTGCTGCTGCTGCTGCTTCTGTCGGCGCTGCCTGCGGCTCCACGCAGCGGCGACGAGCGCCATTACGGGCTGTCACCTGCGACAGCCTATAAATGCTGACGCGAGCAAGATAACCAGCGCGCAAGGGGAGAAGAGGAAACACAGTTGCCGCTGCGAGCTCGTGCTGCGACCACGCGCGCACGCACGCACGCACGCACAAGCACGCACGCACACACACGACACACACGCGGGCACACAACGCACACACACGCACGCACACGCACACACACGCAGCACACACACTCACGCTCACGCGCGACACACACACACACACGCACACACACACATACATACATACACACGCCACGGATTGGGTAATTCTCTGTCGCTGCGGATACTACGTGCCGCATTTCCTTTCGTTTTTTTATTGTATTTTAAGAGGCGAAGTGGGAAAAATGTTTCGTGTTGCAACCTACTCGAGTGTTTTCCAACTAATGTGTCCAGGACGTAAACAGCCAATAGGGATCGAGTATTCAGAAGAGCTTTGCATTCCGAGTGTTCTGATTCGTTCATTCGCGCGACGGCAGCCATGATGCTAATCAAAATGTCTATAATCCAGCTTCACTTATTTAAATAATACGACGGCGTCTTCTGAATCTCTATACAATGTGCGATAGTAGGGTTACAAAGGAAGTGTAGTGATAAAAAGGTAAATATTTTACGATATGAATTACTAAATTAAAAGATACGAGGTAAGAAAATGCATGCGCTATTTCACCATCCGGAGGGAGACGAGCTGCAATGCACGCGTAAACATAGTTTTGTTTTCGATTTTTTTTTGCTGGGGGTTGGCTAACAATTTGGTGGCTTCGGTATGTAATATTCAGTCACATCCCAATCATGGTTCATGCAAAAAATTATCGGCGGGATTAACCTCAATCATAACGGTTGGAGAAGACACCGGAGAATAAAATATGAAATAATTTCAACGAATACTTCGCACAGTGCCAAACACAATGTAAAGCTTACATTTAAATAGTAAATACAATGTAAGCACGCATTTATACGAAATATAAGTTATAATGTAATATATATGATGCATGTGCGTGCGCGCATTCGTGCCGCGTGTGGCGTGCGTACGTGCGTGCTGCTGCTGGGTGGGTACGTTCGTGTATAACGAATGACGTATCCGAAATGCGTACACTTATGCACAATACGCAAGCCATGGAAAACGCATTTCGAACGGGAGTCATTTGGTCCTATACGTTAGGCCTACGCTGGCAGCATAGCTTCCAGTATGGTGGCCGCCAACTGATGGTAAGTTCTTTACCAACGGCTGGGCTTAGGCGGAGACAGTTTTTACACTGCTAAATTTAATAGAAAGAGAGAGAAGACACTTGGTCAGGGTGTTGCCTGACAGTATATAGCCACGGAAGCAAGCCCAACACACACGGCTGCAGAGGTACTATATAGCGTCTTGTCAGCCACAAACGCTACAGCAATAACGTGAAGCGGGGCAATTCTACTACCAAATGCATAAATTGCATTCTCAGCCAGAAAGACGATGCATGCGTGATGCGAGGTCAAAACACCGTCAGGCGCACAATACTATAACGCACTACGACGTACTAGTTCACGCTTTCTTTCCCATATAATATATAATTATATATATTACATATATAATTATATAAAAATTATATATTATATATAAATTAACACATATATACTAGTATTGCAGGCAACGCTCTCGCGGCGCCACACCTTGGTTCGCCAGTGCGTGAGCTTGTGCCAGGTGTGTAGCACGCGGAGTGTCGTTAGGTTGTGATTAAATTGAATGTGTTTACACTGAATTATAAGCTCATTAAATAGATTTAATAATTAACTATATACACTCTCGCGCTCACGACACTTTGGCTCGCAGTGCGTGATCTTGTTGTCTAGCGATAGCCTCATAACGAACATGTCGCTCTCCATGCGGATCTCGTGTACGGCTGGCGGCGGCAGGGCCACGCCCAGCCCGACGAAGCCCATCACGTTGCCGGGCTGGCCGCGACTGTGTGCGAGAAGCTGATCTGTGGACGAATGTGGCGATGACGAGAACAACCTGGAGAGAAAGAAAATAAAATGGCGGGAAGAGTGAATTATGCGATGTGTGTTTGGTTGGAATTTATTTATACTCGGGGTTGGCAAGCACGCGCGAAGCAGATGAACACGCCCGCGCGAGCACACAGGCACGCGCGCACGCACATTGCGCGCGCGCGACACACACACACACACGTACACGCACGCACACACACACACACACACACACACACACACACACACACACACACACACCACGCACGCGCACGCAGCACGCACGCACGCATATGCGCGCACACACACGTACACGCACACGCGCACGCACACGCACGACGCACCGCACTTAACACACACGCACACGCACACACGCACACGCAGACGCACCACACACACGCACATCCACAACGCATACGCCGCGACGCGCAGCGCGCCGCGCACACGCGCACGCAGCCACAGCGCACTACGCCACACGCACACGTACACAACACGCACAAACACGAACACACAAACACAAACACACGCACACACACGCACACGCACACACACGCACATCCACACACGGCACACATGCGCACGCGCACAGGACACGTACAGCACACGCAAAACACGAACACACACACACACACACACACACACAAACACACACATACACACACACAAACCACACACACACACACACACACAACACACACACACACACACACACACACGCGACACACTAACACACACTAACACACCATCCGAACACAACATAATGCGCCAAACAGCAGGAGACACCGTCTGGCCGCTGTCGTCCGCTTATCTAGCGACGACCCCCGCCGACATTTCAAGGTTACCTAATAGAGATCACGATCTCATCTATGCCGACCAAATCACCCCGTCGTCATCCACAGTCATTTCACACACTGCAGCCTCTACGCTTCTTCTTCTTTTTCTCAGCCTCCTTCTTCCTTACGTCAGCTTCCGCCTGTCGCGTCGTCTATCACCCTTCCCGGCTATACATTCAACGACCCCCACTATCGCACTACTCGCAACCTCCTCTAATTATAACAGCGTGTTTCGCGTCAGAGTACGAACGCTCTTAGTGTGAGGCGATAATCAGGCGTGTCTAGTGTCTAGAGATCTGGCGTTGCCCGGCAGGAGCGAGATGGATTCCATAGTCGACGTTCAGTACGCTAGTTATGTCATAACGTTGTGTGGTGTGTGTGTGTGTGTGTGTGTGTGTGTGTGTGTGTGCGTGCGTGCGTGCGTGCGTGCATGCGTGCGTGCGTGGGGCGTGTCGTGCCTGTGTGTGTGTGTACGTGTGTGTGCGTGCGTGCGTGCGTGTGCGTCCGTGTGTGTGTGTGTGTGTTCGTGTGTGTGTGTGCGTCCGTGTGTGTGTGTGTGTGCGTCCGTGTGTGTGTGTGTGCGTCCGTGGTGTGTGTACGGGTGTGTGTGTGTGTGTGTACGAGTGTGCGTATATGCGTATGTGCATGCACGTGTGCGTGCGCGTATGTGCGCGTGCATGTGTTCCGCAGCTGTGATAATGGCTGGTGAGATGGGTGTGTGCATAGCTAGATGGACACTTATAGACTAATAGAAACCGCAGTGAATTACCGAGGGTCAGACCACCATAACTATTAGGTGGCGGGACGTAACATATTGTTACTTAGCTCCCGTGAGAATCTGGCGAATATATATATAATATATATGTATATATATATATAGGATGAACATCATAAACTTGGCGATAGCTGCTGCAGTGGTTATTGTATTTTTTTCGTGGATGAACCCGGTGGAAAGGTGTTGGATAGGCAATGACGCAAACCAGTAAAAGGGATCGTAGATGTGTGTGCGCGCGTGAGCGTGTGGTGTGTGTGTGTGTGGTGTGTGTGTGTGTGTGTGTGTGTGTGTGTGTGTGTGTGTGTGCGTGTGTGCGTGTGTGCGTGTGTGGCGTGTGTGCGTGTGTGCGTGTGTGTGTGTCGTGTGTGCTGTGTGTGTGTGTGTGTTGGTGTGCGTGTATTTGTGCGCGTGTATTTGCGTATGTGTGTGTGTGTGTGTGTGTGTGTGTGTGTGTGCGCCGCGGCGCGCGCGCTGTGTGTACGCGTGTAGCGGGTGCGTGTAGCGCATGTGTGTGGTGTGTGTGTGTGTGTGTGTGTGCGCGCGCGAGCGCCGGTGTGTACGCGTGTACGGTGTGCGTGTGCATGGTGGCTGTGTGGGTAA
>NW_014577100.1:632577-655041 GCF_000485595.1 Priapulus caudatus | reverse complement strand
GCGCCAGCGTGGCTGCGTGCTGCTGCCGCCCCATTCGCCCGCCGCGCCGCACTCGCACCCCCGCCGCCGCCGGGACTGATTCCCGATCCAACCTGTAATCGTCGACTTCTGCCTTTCGGGCGTCATCGTGGTGGTAGTCACGCCGCCCGCCGCCGCGTCGTCGCTGTGTCGCGGCGGCGGGAGGGCGGAGCGTTCGGGCGTCTGCGACCGAAGCGCGCTCGCGCGGGGAAGCAGGTGCCGGTTCATCACGCTGCGTGCGCAGGTCGCGCCACGCGGCGTCCTGCCGACCGCCCGCCGACCAGGTGGCGACGAAGTCGTCGTGCTGTGGAAGTCCGCACGCTGAAGGTCCTCTGGCACCCGCGCGGCAGGAGGCAGGGCAAGCTAATGCGCACTTGCGTCGCTGTTTGCCTGCCGGACCTCGGGGGACGGCGTCCGTGCCGACGAGCGAGGAGGAAGGAGCGACGTCGGCCGCCGCCGCCGCTTTACGCGGCGTTTCGTCTGGTCTTGCCGGAGTAGTCTATCGCGAGTTCGCCGTCCACCGAGATGTCGGGTCTTCCGGCTGGTGGATGCGGGCAAGGAGGCCGGCACCGTCCGCTCGCGTCGGCGGAGCCTTAGCCCGACGGTTCCGTAGGTGATGGCCGCGCGGCTCGGGGTCGTTTGATTGGACGTCCGCGGTCGCCTCGTCCGATCGTGCGTCGATCGAAGGCGCTTCTTGAATTCTCGGATCTGTCGTCGGCGACTGGAATGCGAGACGGGGTCGTGTGTAAGACTTGGAGATTCGTGATAACATCTCGCAGAATATACAAATGAAAGAATAACGGGAAGACGGGAAGAGAATACGCGCACGCAGAACGACACGTTCTCCACTAGTTTTTCTCTTCGGATCGGAACGAATTAAACCTGACTGGCAATTTACGATGCGGATCGAGAGCAAATGAACCAACAAATGGCCATTTTATTCACTCGGGTAAATTAAGGTGACGTTCGGCTCTCACGCCTTGGGCAACGCTAGAAGTTCATCGTTGTCAGCGGACACCAGTATGCACAATCTGCCTTATAAATGTTTGAAATTGTGTCAAGGTGTAGCTACGGCAGTTACGGCCAGTTGCAACCTGTGCTTGTAGAGACAGACACTCATTATCACGGCTAAAGTAATAGGCAAGCTGATATATACTATCAACCAGGGGGAAAATCCCCAACCTGTATCCGCACATCTCATCAGGGGAAGATGCGCAACTGAATAGGAGTTTGTTAGGCGTGATTTAATGCACAGCATTATGGAGACGCATGCAATTGAGGCAGTGTCCTCTACTTCTGCTCATCACGTGTTTTGTTCCGTGTCCGAGTGGTCGGACGTGGTCATCGTTGTTTGACGCACACCGCGCAACTGTGAGAGGCTCCAGTTAGGACAGCTGGATGCTCCGTGCGGCCTGGTAAAAGACATGCGAAAGCTTTTTGACACGCAGCGCCACCTATCCTTACTAGGTAACTAACAGTGACGCCCGTAAATGTTCAATCGGATTATCGGCTGAAATTTTACAAGGCAGCCACTATATTTTATTGTACTCGAAATTGTTATATGTTGTGGCTGCGTTTATAGAAAACATTGGCAGCGAATTTTTCATGCTGTCGTAGACTTAGATGGCATTGAATCAATTCGCATAGAGTTATTCGAATGACCGTGTGCTAGCAGACCATTTGAATTTACTATTCATGATGAGGCTTCCAACTGTGATGTTAGGAACGCTTGATATCTGGTAACATGCTTTGCCTCTCACGAGAAAAACACTACGTTAATATTGTTAAAAAAGTTAGGTGACATGCGCATAACCAATCCGTGTACACCACAGCCAAAGCTAGGCAGCGCGGGAGGGGGGGGTAAGAGACAGTTTCCGCCCGCCCTCCTCTCTCGCCGCTCAACCGGCACCCCATGAGCCAACATAGTACTATCAGCATAATCAATATCAAACTACCATGCGTCATCTGCAAGAACACAAAACTGGCACAACCGCTCCAGCGGCATAATGATGATTTTTATGGTTACCAGCATGTTGTTTTCCTCGTGCATTATTGAGCATCTAGCATCGCCGCGTTCCCGCTCGATTCAGTTGATGACGGCGTTGATACGCTGATGACCGTAGTTTATGGCGATGATATTTTGATCTTCCGGGTTCTTGGCGTTGATCATCAGTGTTGGCACGTCCTGCAGCCACACGTAGCCGCGCATGTTTGCCTAGCAGACGATAGTAGTCGGTCATCACCTGACCTTTTCGAGTACTGAAACAACAAGAGAGCACCGGTCACTGCACCGAGCGTCGCTACACACAGATTCCAAAACAAAAGGAAGCGATTCTCAAGATCGCCAGGAGTGGCTCTTCTAGCATCTGGTGAAGACGAGAGGCGAGTGTGTGAAAGCGAACATGCACACCAGAGGGCGTTTCTCTTCACAGTAACAATTTAAGGCTATCCTATTGGCGATTAATATATGGTCACTTTTACACGTACATAATAATACATAATATAATTTTTTTGTCTGAGACTTACTTAGTAAATAACCGATCATAAAATTCGAACCTTTCTTAAAAAAAATCCCGCCGCAAAAAGATGTTAGCGCTCTGTAAGACCTTTCAATATTTACACTCGGCAGATGTGACGAGTTTTATTCATGTTTGTTTTTTTTCCTCCGCTAAAACTCACAATCTACGTGGCTCTTCCGTAGGCTGGGAATGTCCTGGCCGTGGCACATGCTGTACAGGCTCTTTCCCACCAGGTCTTCAGCGATTCAGGTCGCACCAGCTCGCTAATTCTGGAAGAATCTCCCGAAATCAGTGTCGATAAAAACAATAACATGATACGCACGCACGCACACGCGCGCACACGCGCGCACACAGATACGCACGCAGACACGCACCACGCGCGCACACGTATGCCACGCACGCACGTACGCCCTGACGCACACGCACACGCACTCCCAAGCGCGCGCACGCACGCGCACACGCACGCACGCGCCGCAACGCGACGGCACGAGCACACTATCCGACCTCCCCCGGGTTTCTCTAACTCGTCGTGGCGGCCGCGAGCAGAGGGCCACAGCTCGCCTGATGATGCGAAACAAAGTAAATCACGCCAGATAACATCGCCCTGAATGCAATTAGGAATCTCGCCCCTCTCCCCCTCTCGCCCCTTCTCCGCGCCACGCAGCGCTGCATCTGCCTCGTCGCCCGCACGCTGACTACATTTGTTAGCCGCGTCAAAATCGCTTACGGCCTGATTGGTTACTAACCGCTGCTGTGCTGCTGCTGCTTCTGTCGGCGCTGCCTGCGGCTCCACGCAGCGGCGACGACGGCCATTACGGGTGTCACTGCGACAGCTATAAATGCTGACGCGGCAAGACTAACCAGCGCGCAAGGGGAGAAGAGGAAACACAGTTAGCCGCTGCTGAGCTCGTGCTGCGACGCACGCCACGCACGCACGCACGCACAAGCACGCACGCACACACACGCACACACACGCGCGCACACACACGCACACACACGCACGCACACGCACACACACGCAGCACACACTCACGGCCAGCGCCACACACACCACACACGCCACACACAACATACATACATACACAGCGCACGGATTGGGTAATTCTCTGTCGCTGCGGATACTACGTGCCGCATTTCTTTCGTTTTTTTATTGTTTTTAAGGCGAAGTGGGAAAAATGTTTCGTTCTGCAACCTATCGAGTGTTTCCAACTATAGTGTCCAGGACGTAAACAGCCAATAGGGAGTCGAGTATTCAGAAGAGCTTTGGCATTCCGAGTGTTCTGATTCGTTCATTCGCGCACGGCAGCCATGATGCTAATCAAAATGTCTATAATCCAGCTTCACTTATTTAATCTAATACGAGCGGCGTCTTCTGAATCTCTATACAATGTGGCGATAGTAGGGTTACAAAGGAAGTGTAGTGATAAAAGGTAAATATTTTACGATATGAATTACTAATTAAAAGATACGAGTAAGAGAAATGCATGCGCTATTTCACGCATCCGGAGGGAGACGAGCTGCAATGCACGCGTAAACATAGTTTTGTTTTCGTTTTTTTTTGCTGGGGGTTGGCTAACAATTTGGTGGCTTCGGTATGTAATATTCAGTCACATCCAATCATGGTTTCATGCCAAAAAATTATCGGCGCGGATTAACCTCAATCATAACGGTTGGAGAAGGACACCGGAGAATAAAATATGAAATAATTTCCAACGAATACTTCGCACAGTGCCAAACACAATGTAAACTTACATTTAAATAGTAAATACAATGTAGCACGCATTTATACGAAAATATAAGTTATAATGTATATATATATGATGCATGTGCGTGCGCGGCATTCGTGCCCGTGTGGCGTGCGTACGTGCGTGCTGCGCTGATGGGTGGGTACGTTCGTGTATAACGAATGACGTATCGCGAAATGCCGTACACTTTATGCACAATACGCAAGCCATGGAAAACGCATTTCGAACGGGAGTCATTTGTCCTATACGTTAGGCCTACGCTGCAGGCATAGCTTCCAGTATCGGTGCCGCGCAACTGATGGTAAGTTCTTTACCAACGGGCTGGCTTAGGCGGAGACAGTTTTTTACACTGCTAAATTTAATAGAAAGAGAGAGGAAGACACTGGGTCAGGGTGGTTGCTGACAGTATATAGCACGGAACAGCCCAACACACACGGCTGGCAGAGGTACTATATAGCGTCTTGTCAGCCACAAACGCTACAGCAATAACGTGAAGCGGGGCAATTCTACTCAAATGCATATAATTTGCATTCTCAGCCAGAAAGACGCATGCATGCGTGATGGCAGGTCAAAAACCGTCAGCGCACCAATACTATAACGCCATACGACGTACTAGTATCACGCTCTTTCTTCCCATATATATATAATTATATATATTACATATATAATTATATAAAAATTATATATTATATATAAATTAATCACATATACACTGTTTGCAGGCAACGCTCTGCGGCGCGCACACCTTGGTTCGCAGTGCGTGAGCTTGTCGCCAGTGTGCTAGCACGCGGAGTGTCTGTTAGGTTGTGTTAAATTGAATGTGTTTACACTGATTATAAGCTCATTAATTCAGATTTAATAATTAACTATATACACTCTCGCGCTCGACACACCTTTGGCTCGCAGTGCGTGATCTTGTTGTCTAGCGATAGCCTCATAACGAACATGTGCGCTCTCCATGCGGATCTCGTGTACGGCTGGCGGCGGCAGGGGCCACGCCCAGCCGACGAAGCCCATCACGTTGCCGGGCTGCCGCGACTGGTGCGAGAAGCTGATCTGTGGACGAATGTGGCCGATGACGAGACAACCTGGAGAGAAAGAAAATAAAAATGGCGGGAAGAGTGAATTATGCGATGGTGTGTTTGGTTGGAATTATTTATACTCGGGGTTGCAAGCACGCGCAAGCAGATGAACACGCCGCGCGCACGCACACAGGCACGCGCGCACGCACATGCGCGCGCGCACACACACACACACACGTACACGCACGCACACACACACACAGCACACACACACACAACACACACACCACACACACGCACGCAACGCGCACGCCACGCAGCAGACGCACGGCATATGCGGCAGCACACACGTACACGCACACGCGCACGCACACGCACACGCACACGCACTAACACACACACGCCACACGCCACACACCGCACACGCAGACGCACACACACACCGACATCCACACACGCGCATACGCGCACGGCGCACGGCAGACGCGCGCGACGCGCACGCGCACACGCGACACGCACACAAGGACAACAGCATGCAGCAAACACGAACACACAAACACAAACACACGCACACACACGCACACCGAGCCACACACACGCACATCCACACACGCACACATGCGCACGCGCACACGACACGTACACACACGCAAAAAACACAACAACACACACACACACCACACACACAAACACACACATACACACACACAAACCACACACACACACAGCACACACACACACACACACACACACACACACACCGCACACACTAACACACACTAACACCCACGAACATCCGAACCACATAATGCGCCAAACAGCAGGGACACCGTCTGGCCGCTGTCGTCCGAGTGTGTGTGTGTGTGTGTGTGTGTGTGTGTGTGTGTGTGTGTGTTTGTGTGCGTGTGCGTGTATTTGCGTGTGTGTATGTGTGTGTATGTGTGTGCGCGCGTGTGTGTACGCGTGTACGTGTGTGCGTGTGTACATATGTGTGTGTGTCGTTATACCTCATGACTCATGCTTTTACGCTTAATTACGTATCTATTCCGGCTGCAAACAGTGATATCTACGTCCAGTGAAGCCACACTGCTCTGAGACAGCACCTCCTATGTGAGATGAGACAGCTCTGAGACAGACAGGTATCAGCGGACGCACAGCGCTCGGACCTCACGCTGAGGTGGCGTAGGTGTCACTCATGTCTGTCATCCGCAGGTTACACCCCCGCTGCGCCACCCCACCCCATCACAGCTTTATATGAGATATGGTGCCATATATCCACCCTCCCTCTCTCATTCGCTGCACCGTCCTTTCCTCCTCCCACTCTTTTTTTTCTCTGACACAATCACACTCTCTTCCTCCTCTCGCTCTTTCACATACACCCTTCTCACTCGCGCTCTCTCCCCTTGCACCACCTTCTCACTCAGTTTCTCTCCCCATCTCGCGTTCGCCCCCGTTGTCACCTCCTTCGCTCTCCCTTTATCACATTCTTCTCTCTATCTCCTTCCGCCACTCTCTCTCTCTTTCCATCTGGCCCTCCTTTCGCTCGCTCTCTTCCTCACCTCTTCTTCTCTTCTCTCTTTCTCTTTTTCCCTCTGGCCCCCTTTCTTTCGCTCGCTCTTTCCTCTTCCGTTCGTCTATCTTTCTCTTTCTCTCTGGCCCTCCTTCTTTCGCTCTCTCCCTCGCCGCTTCTTTCCTCTCTCTCTCTCTCTCTTTTCTCCCCTTCTCTCGCGCCCGGGGGTGCAGGCGGGGGAGCAGCAGCCGTCAACGCCGGTGTGCGGCAAAGAACGGAGACCGGTCGCACTCTTTCTCCCCGCCACTCCACCACACATAATCACGACCCAGAGACCGGTTCTCGCCTCTCGACCGAAACTCGGTATTAGGAACAACTCGAGAGCATTAAATTCATATTTGACAAAAAACTCTGTCAGATGGTCGATGATTAATCGCTATCGGGAACAGGAAAACAGACAACTAATGAGAGCAAAAACGACCGGCTACCGAGGGTCACATTACCATAAAATTATCATAATAAATGTCAGGTGAAAATCGCGCGCCAACGAACAGCGTCAGAGAATTCTCGCGGCGGTGCACCGTATAGAGTATTTACTAATATATATGCGGCGGAGGCGGAGGTTCGGGGTCGCGACCCAGCGCGCTCGCCGCGGGGAGGTGCCGGTTCATCACGCTCTCCAGGTCGCGCACGGCGTTGCCGCCGCCGCCGCCGCCGCCGCCGCCGCCGCCAGGTGGCGACGTCGTCGTCGTGGAAGTCCGCACGCTGAGGTCCTCGGCACCGCGCGGCGGGGAGGCGGGGCTAGCAGACAATGCGCTCGCTCGCTTGCCTGCGCTCGGGGGCGTCGTCGCGGCGACGGAGGAGGAGGAGGCGACGTCGCGCCGCCGCCGCCGCTTACGCGCGTTCGTCTGCGTCTTGCCGGAGTAGTCTATCGCGAGTTCGCCGTCCACCGAGATGTCGTCTTCGGCGGTGGATGCGGCGGGGGCGCCACCGTCCGCTCGCTCGGGGGCCTTCGCGCCGAGGTTCGTCAGGTGATCGCCGCGCGGCTCGGTGTCGTTTGATTGGACGTCGCGGTCGCCCGTCGTCGGCGATCGGTCGAGGCGCTCTTTGGAATTCTCGGATCTGTCGTCGGCGACTGAAATGCGACGTCGTTAAACTTGATTCGTATTAACATCTCGAGGAATATACAATGAAAAATGAACGGGAAGACGAGGAAAAATACGCACGAGAACGACACGTTTCTCACTGTTTTTCTCTTCGGATCGGAACGAATAAACCCGACTGGCAATTGACATGCGATCGAGAGCAAATGAAAACAAATGGGTTTTATTCACTCGTGAATAAAGTGTACGTTCGCTCTCACCCTGGGCACCTAGAGTTCATCGTTGTCTAGCGACACAGGGGAACCAGTATTCACAATCTGCCTTAAAAATGTTTGAAATTGTGTCAAGGTTAGCCGACGGCAGACGGCCAGTGCCAACCTGTGCTGTAGAGACAGACACTGTTATCACGGCTAATAGTAATAGCAAGCTGATATATACTATCTACAGGAATCCACTCATCCGCACATCTCATCAGGGGAAGATCGCAGAACTCAATAGAGTTTGTTACGGATTTATCACACATTATGGAGACGCATCAATGAGGCAGTGTCTCTACCTTTGTCATCACGTTTGTTTTGTTCCGTGTCCGAGTGGTCCGACTGGTCATCTTGTTTGACGCCACCGGTCAACTGTGAGAGGTCCAGTAGACAGCTGGGATGCTCGATGCGGCTGTAAAAGACATGCGAAAGCTTTTTGACACGCAGCGCCACCTATCCTTACTAGGTAACTACAGACCGTAAATTTCAATCGGATTATCGTTGAAATTTTACAAGGCAGCCACTATATTTTATTGTACTTCGAAAATTGTTATATGCTGGACTGCGTTTCATAAGAAAACATTGCAGGCGAATTTCATGCTGTCGTAGATTTAGATGGCATTGAATCAATCCATAGAGTTATTCATGACCATTGGCTACGAACCCATTTGAATTTACTATTCATATGAGCTTCAACTGTGATGTGTAGGAACGTTGATATCTGGTAACATAGCTTTGCCTCTCACGAGAAAAACACTACGTTATATTGTTAAAAAGTTAGGTGACATGCATTAAACCAATCCGTGTACACCACAGCCAAAGCTAGCACCGGGAGGGGGGGGGGTAAGAGACAGTTCCCGCCCTCCTCTCTCCGCCTCAACCCACCCCATACCAACATAGGTACTATCACATAATCAATATCAAACTACCCATGGTCATCTGCCAAGAACACAAACCGCACAACCCTCCAGGGCATAATGATGAGTTATTATATGAGATACCAGCATGTAGTTTTCCTCGTCAAATTAACTACGAAGCCATCTACAATCGCCCCGCTTCCCGCACGATGCAGCTGATGACGCGTTGATACCTGATGACGTAGTTTATGGCGATGATATTTTGATCTTCCGGGTTCTTGGCGTTGATCATCAGTGTCGCACACGTCTGCAGCCACACGTAGCCGCCATGTTTGCCTAGCAGACGATAGTAGTCGGTCATCACCTGACCCTTTTCGAGTACTGAAACAACAAGAGAGCACCGGTCACTGCACGAGCGTCGCTACATACAGATTCCAAAACAAAAGGAAGCGATTCTCAAGATCGCCAGGAGTGGCTCTTCTAGCATCTGGTGAAGACGAGAGGTGAGTGTTGGAAAGCGAACATGCACACCAGAGGGCGTTTCTCTTCATGGTAACAATTTAAGCTATCCTATTGCGATTAATATATGGTCACTTTTATACGTACATAATGATACATATATAATTTTTTTTGTCTGAGACTTACTTGGTAAAATAACCGATCATAAAAGTTCGACCTTTCATAAAAAAAATCCCCCGCAAAAAATGTTAGCGCTCTGTAAGACCTTTCAATATTTACACTCGCAGATGTGACGAGTTTATTCATGGCTTCCTCCGCTAAAACTCACAATCTACGTGGCTCTTCCGTAGGCTGGGAATGTCCTGGCCGTGGCACATGCTGTACAGGCTCTTTCCCACCAGGTCTTCAGGATTCAGGTCCACCAGCTCGCTAATTCTGGAAGAATCCCCGAAATCAGTGTCGATAAAAACAATAACATGATACGCACGCACGCACACGCGCGCACACGCGCGCACACAGATACGCACGCAGGCACGCACACGCGCGCACACGTATGCACGCACGCACGCCCTGACGCACACGCACACGCACTCCCAAGCGCGCGCACGCACGCGCACACGCACGCACGCGCACACGCACGCACGAGCACACTATCCCGACCTCCCCCGGGTTTCTCTAACTCGTCGTGGCGGCCCGAGCAGAGGGCCACAGCTCGCCTGATGATGCGAAACAAAGTAAATCACGCCAGATAAACATCGCCCTGAATGCAATTAGGAATCTCGCCCCACCTCTCCCCCTCTCCCCCTCTCCCCCTCTCCCGCGCCACCGCAGCGCTGCATCTGCCTCGTCGCCCGCACGCTGACTACATTTGTTAGCCGCGTCAAAATCCTGTTACGGCCTGATTGGGTTACCTAACCGCTGCTGCTGCTGCTGCTGCTTCTGTCGGCGCTGCCTGCGGCTCCCACGCAGCGGCGACGACGCCATTACGGGCTGTCACTGCGACAGCTATAAATGCTGACCGAGCAAGACTAACCAGCGCGCAAGGGGAGAAGAGGAAACACAGTTAGCCGCTGCTCAGCTCGTGCTGCGACCACGCACGCAATCACACGCACGCACACGCACGCACACACACGCACACACACGCACACACATACATACATACATACACACGCACGGATTGGGTAATTCTCTGTCGCTGCGGATACTACGTGCCGCATTTCCTTTCGTTTTTTTATTGTATTTTAAGAGGCGAAGTGGGAAAAATGTTTCGTTCTTGCAACCTATCGAGTGTTTCCAACTAATAGTGTCCAGGACGTAAACAGCCAATAGGGAGTCGAGTATTCAGAAGAGCTTTGCATTCCGAGTGTTCTGATTCGTTCATTCGCGCCACGGCAGCCATGATGCTAATCAAAATGTCTATAATCCAGCTTCACTTATTTAAATAATACGACGGCGTCTTCTGAATCTCTATACAATGTGCGATAGTAGGGTTACAAAGGAAGTGTAGTGATAAAAAGGTAAATATTTTACGATATGAATTACTAAATTAAAGATACGGGGTAAGAAAATGTATGCGCTATTTCACGATCCGGAGGGAGACGAGTTGCAATGCACGCGTAAACCATCGTTTTGTTTTCGATTTTTTTTTTGCTGGGGGTTGGCTAACAATTTGGTGGCTTCGGTATGTAATATTCAGTCACATCCCAATCATGGTTCATGCCAAAAAATTATCGGCGGGATTAACCTCAATCATAACGGTTGGAAGAAGACACGCGGAGAATAAAATATGAAATAATTTCCAACGAATACTTCGCACAGTGCCAAACACAATGTAAAGCTTACATTTAAATAGTAAATACAATGTAAGCACGCATTTATACGAAATATAAGTTATAATGTAATATATATGATGCATGTGCGTGCGCGCATTCGTGCCCGTGTGCGTGCGTACGTGCGTGCTGCCTGATGGGTGGGTACGTTCGTGTATAACGAATGACGTATCCGAAATGCGTACACTTAAATGCACAATACGCAAGCCATGGAAAACGCATTTCGAACGGGAGTCATTTGGTCCTATACGTTAGGCCTACGCTGCAGCATAGCTTCCAGTATGGTGGCCGCAACTGATGGTAAGTTCTTTACCAACGGCTGGGCTTAGGCGGAGACAGTTTTTTACACTGCTAAATTTAATAGAAAGAGAGAGGAAGACACTGGTCAGGGTGGTAGCTGACAGTATATAGCCACGGAACAAGCCCAACACACACGGCTGCAGAGGTACTATATAGCGTCTTGTCAGCACAAACGCTACAGCAATAACGTGAAGCGGGGCCAATTCTACTCAAATGCATAAATTTGCATTCTCAGCAGAAGACGCATGCATGCGTGATACCAGGTCAAAAACCGTCAGCGCACAATACTATAACGCCATACGACGTACTAGTATCACGCTCTTTCTTCCCATATATATATAATTATATATAATATATTATATATATAATTTAATCACATATAGCACTAGTATTGGGCAGCAACGCTCGTCGTGCGCGACACCTTGGTTCGCAGTGCGTGAGCTTGTCGCGCAGTGGTGCTAGCACGCGAGTGTCTGTTAGGTTGCGGTTAAATTGAAATGTGTTAACACTGAATTATAAGCTCATTAATCATATTAATTAATTAACTATATACACTCTCGCGCTCACACACTTTGGCTCGCAGTGCGTGATCTTGTTGTCTAGTGATAGCCTCATAACGAACATGTCCGCTCTCCATGCGGATCTCGTGTACGGCTGGCGGCGCAGGGCCACGCCCAGCCCGACGAAGCCCATCACGTTGCCGGGCTGCCGCCGACTGTGCGAGAAGCTGATCTGTGGCGAATGTGGCCGATGACGAGAACAACCTGGAGAGAAAGAAAATAAAATGGCGGAAAGAGTGAATTTAATGCGATGGTGTGTTGTTGGAATTTTTTTACTCGGGGTTGCAAGCACGCGCAAGCAGATGGACCCGGCGCGCACAGCACACAGGCACCGACGCCCACGTCACATGCGCGCGCGCGCACACACACACACACAAGCGTACACGCAGCCACACCACACACACCCACACAACACACAGCACACACAATCACACACACACACGCACGCACGCGCACGCACGCACGCACGCAGCGCATATGCGCGCACACACAGTACACGCCCAACGCGCACGCCACGCCACCCACACGCACTTACACCACACCCGGCGAACGAACGCCACCACACGCACACCAGACGCACCACACACACACATCCACACACGCGCATACGCCACGCGCAACGCGCAACGCCGCACGCAGCACGCGACACGCCACACGCACACGACACCACACGCAACAACACGAACACACAAACACAAACACACGCACACAACACGCACACGCCACACACACGCCGCTACATCCACCCCGCCACCCATGCGCACGCGCCACACTGGACACGTACACACACGCAAAAACACGCAACACACACACACAACACCACAACACAAACACACCACATACAAGCCACAAACACACACACACACACAGCACACCACACCACACACACACACACACCACACGCACACCTAACACACACAACACACGCACAATGCCGAACACACATTAATGCCCGCCAAACAGCAGCGAGACACCGTCTGGCCGCTGTCGTCCGTTTATTAAGCGACGAACCCCCGACCACGACATTTCAAGGTTAGCCTATAGAGATCAAACCATCTCATCTCAGCCCGACCAATCACCCCCGTCCGTCATCACATCCCCTCTTCCACGACACATCCTCTACACTCTTCTTCTTCTTTTTCCCAAGCCCTCCTTCTCCTATACTCAGCTTCCGCCTGTCAGCGCTCGTCATCACCCTTCCCCGCATATAAACATTCACGCCCCACTACGCACACTCGCACCCCCTCTAATTAGACAGCGATGTTCGCGTCCAGAGTCACGAACTCTTAGTGTTGAAGGGCGAGTAATCAGGCGTGTCTAAGTTGTCACTAGGAGATCCTGGCGTTGCCGCCGGCAGGTGGACTAGCGAGATGGATTCATCAGTCGACGTTAAGATACGCTAGTTAATGTCATAAACGTTGTGTGTGTGTGTGTGTGTGTGTGTGTGTGATGTGTGTGTGCGTGCGTGGCGTGCGTGCGTAGCATGGCGTGCGTGCGTGCGTGCGTAGCCTGTGCTGTGTGTGTCAGTGTGTTGCGTGCGTGCGTGCGGTGTGACGTCCGGTTGTTGTGTTGGCGTCCGGTGTGGTGTGTGTGCTGTGGACAGTACCGTAGTGTGTGATGTGGCGTCCGTGTGTGTAGTGTGACGGTGTGTGTGTGTGTGTAGCGAGTGTGGCGTATATGCGTATGTGCATGCAACGGGTGCGTGCGCGTATGTGCGCGTGCATGTGTTCCCAGCTGTGATAATGGCTGGTGGTGGTGTGTGCATACTATGGACACTTATAGCGACAATAGTAAACCGGCAGTGATTATCGAGGGTCAGACCACCATAATATTGGTGCGGGAGGGGTTGGGGGGTGGGGGGTGGCGTAACATATTGTTACTCTTAGCTCCGTCGAGGAATCAGGCGAATATAAGTATATAATATATATTATATATATTAATAGTGGATGAACATCATAAACTTGGCGAATAGCTGCTGCAGTGGGTTATTGTATTTTTGTCGTGATGAACAGACCGGTGAGAAAGGTGTTGGATAGGCAATGACGCAAACCAGTAAAAGGGATCCGCTAGATGTGTGCGTGCGCGCGTGAGCGTGGTGTGTGTGAGTAGTGGCTTGTGTGTTGTGTTGTGTGTGTGTGTGTGCGCCTGTGTGCGTGTGTGCCGTGTGTGCGTGCGTGAACGTGGGGTGCGGGTGTGACGTGTGTGTTGCGTGTGTAGGGTGTGTGTGTGTTGTGTGCGTGTATTGTTGCGTGTAGTTTGCGTATAGTGTTGTGTGTTGTGTGTTGTGTGTGTGTGTGCGCGCTGCGCGCGCGGCGTGTGTAACGCGTGTACTGGTGTGGCGTGTGATGTGATGTGTGTGTGGTAGTGTGTGTGTGTGTGTGTGTGTGCGACGCGCGCGCGTGTTGTTACGCGGTGTACGGTGTTCGTGTGCATAGCTGTGTGTGTGTGTGTGAGTGTAGTGTGTGTGTTGTGTGCGTGTGCGTGATATTTGCGCGTGATGTATGTGTGTGTACTGTGTGTGCGCGAAGTTGTCGTGTACGGCGTGTATCGTGATAGTGCGTGTGGTAATAGTGTGTGTGTGTCGTTATACCTCCATGACTGCATGCTTTTACGCTAATTATCACGTATGGCTAATTCCGGCTGCAAACAGTGAATCTCACTCACATGTGAAGCACACCTGCTCTGAGAACAGCAACCTCCTATGGTTGAGATGAGACAGCTCTGAGACAGACAGTATCAGCGGACGCACAGCGCTCGAACCTCACGCTGAGGTGGCGAGTAGGTGTCACTCATGTCTGTCATCCGGCAGGTTTAAACCCACGCTGCGCCACCCCACCATACAGCTGTTATATGAGATATGGTGCATATATCCACCTCTGTCCTCTCTTCATTCGCCTGGCACCGTCGCTTTCCTCCTCTCCCAGCTTTTTTTACTCTCTGCTGCACACAATCACACTCTCTTTCTCGCTGCTCGCTGCTTTCACTACACCTTCTCAGCTCGCGACTCTCTCCCCTTGCACCACTTCTGCACTCAGTTTCCTCTACCCCTCTTCGCGCTCGCCCACCGTTTGTCACCTCCTTTGCTCCCCTTTATCACATTCTTGCTACTCTATCTCCTTCCGCCACTGCTCTCTCTCTTCCATGCTGGCCCTCCTTTCGCGACGCTCTCTTCTCTCACGCTCTTACATGTTCTCCTCTCTCTTCTCTTTTTCCCGTCTGGCCGCCCTGTTCTTTCGCTCGCTCCTTTCCTCTTCCGTTCGTCTATCGCTTTCTCTTCTCTCTCTTGGCCCTCCATTCTTTCGCTCTCTCTCCTCGCCGCTTCTTTCCATCACTCTCTCTCTCTTTTCTCCCGCTTCTCTACGCGCAGGCCCGGGGGTGGGCAGGCGGGGAGCAGCAGCCGTCAACCAATGCCCGCACTGGTGCTGCGGACAAAGAGACAGGAGAACCGGTCGCACTCTTCTCCCAGCCACTTCACCCACACCATATCACGGGCCGAAGACTCGGTTTCTCGCCTCTCGACGGAACTCGGTATTTAGGACAACTCGAGAGAGCATTAAATTTCAATATTTGCACGAAAAACTCTGTCAGATGGTGCGATGAATTAATCGCTTATCGGGAACAGGAAAACAGATCAACTAATGAGAGCTAAAAAACGACCGGCTACCGAGGTCCACATTACCATAAATAATTATCATACAATAATGTCAGGTGAAAATCGCGCCGGCACAGACGAACAGCGTCAGAGAAGTTCTCGGCGCGGTGGCAAGCCGTAATACGAGTATTTACTAATATATATATATATAAATATATATATATACTATATATAATATATCTAAGTGACATAGTTAGCAAAGAGGGCGAGTCGACATCGCAAGGAGTCTCTAACGCGAGAGTAATAGTACGTTAACACGGCCCCCGTCCCCCTGCCCCGTGCAAGTGGCATTTAATTCCCAGCCGTCATAAAATAAGCGGGCATATAAAGAGTTCTCCTGACCGCCATAGTACGGGATTTATATACAATGGAAAAATCTCTCGGAGTTCTCACAGACGTATATAGTTGTGGCCCCCAGCTCGTTCGGGCTCTGCGAAACTTCGCCCTTTTCCACATCACGTGAAGACAACAGTATAAGAACAGACGGATTGCTGAACTGGTTTCATACGCATCGGTCACAGCACGTTCGCAGCACGGCACGCGGCGAAAGCGAGAAAGAGAGAGAGGAGCGCAGCGCAGAGAAGAGAGAAGAGAGAGAGCGAGCAGAGCGAGAGGAGGCGAGATGAAGGGAGGAGGTACGGTATGGAGCGAGGGAGGGATGAACGGAGGTAGGGAGGGAAAGATGGAATGAGGGAACAGAATAGAAAGGGGAGCGAGGGAGAGAGAGAGAGAGAAAGAGAGAGAGAGAAGAAAGAGAGAGAGAGAGAAGCGAGAGAGAGAGAGAGAGAGAGAGAAGAGAAAGAGAGCGAGCAGAGAGAGAGAAGAGAGTAGAGAGAGAGAGAGAGAGAGAGAAAGACTCTCAAGGGCGCAGAATATATGCCTAGCCAAGTAAAAAAACTGCGCACCGCACGACTACTGATTTATCTTTAGTCCGATTAGAGGGCACTGCAAACTGCCGCACGCAAGCCGCCGGCTAGGCTCGAATCTCTCCATTGTCGCGCCGGGAGTCGCCGCGCCGGCCATCAGCATTGTGGAGCGCACCGCAGCAAAAACTTCTCTCTCTCTCTCCCTTTCTCCTCTTCTCTCTGATTTATAATAACCAAGTTCGCGTATGATATAAACTACGCCCACCTCCCCTCCCACACGCATGCGCACACAGCACACACACACACAGCACGACACACAACCCCATCACACACACACGCACGGACACGCAACACAGCCAGCACATCGCAACACAACGCACAACGGCACGCACGCACGCACCCACCACACACACAGGCTTCACACACACACGCAACGCACCCGAGGAGCTACCGCGGAAGGGACGCACACACACACTACAGACACGAAGCACACAACGGCACCAGGCGGCCGGGCAACGCGACGGCATACGCACGCACGGCACGCAACAAACACACATTCACGCACAGCACACAACACAAGTAATGCCGGTGCACCGTCGTATACTAGTTTGTTTGGGAGAGGCTCTTCAGTTCTGCTGGAGGCACCAACGTGCACGCATGCATATCCAGTTCGGAAGCGTTCTACTCGCACGTACTACTTACTTACTTGCTTCTGGCATTCCATCGCAAGCGCGCCGAGTTTTGCGTCGGAGCGGCGCATCGCTCCGATGCGAATTATAAGTTAATGCGCGACGATACGATGTATTGCTGTCAAGCGGCCGGCGGTTTTGTTTAATCGCCACGGACCGAGCACCGTGAGCGAGCCGACCGCTCGCCCCCGACACCCGACCGAAGGAAGGCCATCTTCAGGTGTTGGTGCAATATTATCCGTATGGGAGCTATTGCCTGCTCGGCTGCTGCCAATGATCACCGTATTGTGGCGCATGAAATGCGAACGCGATCAAATAGAGTGGTGGGCGTAAGGGGACGGGGGGTGGGCTGGATGGGGCAAGGGGGAGAGGAAGGGGTGGCTGGATGACAGAAATGCGGAGAAGGTGAGTGGAGTGGGCGGGGGGAGAGCAGGAGAGGATGAGGATGATGGGGAGATGAGAGATGTAGGGCAGGAAGGGATTGAATGGATGGCAACGAAATGGCTGGAGGGAGGGGTGGGTGCGTGGCGGGATGATGATAGGGGAGGGAAGGGTGGCTGGTGGCGGAGATGTAAGGGAGGGAGGGTGGGTTGCGTGGGGAGATGTAGGGAGGGAGGGGTGGCTGGGTGGCGGAGAATGTTGGGAGGGAAGGGGTGGCGGGTGGCGGGGATGTAAGGAGGGAGAGTGGGTGAGTGGCGGGAATGCAGGGAGGGGAGGGGTGGCTGGGTGCGAAGATGTTGGGAGGGAGGGCGTGGCTGGGGTGGCTGGGGATGTAGGGAAGGGAGGAGTGGGTGAAGTGGGCGGAGATGTTAGGGAGGACGGGGTGGGTGCGGGCGGATAGATGTTAGGGAGGGAGGGGTGGCTGGTGGCGAGATGTGAGGCAGGGAGGGTTGGCTGGGTGCGGAGTGTTGGGAGGAGGGTGGCTGGTGCGCGGGGATGTAGGGAGGAGGGGTGGCTGGGTGGCGGGATGTAGGGAGGGAGGAGTGGGGCGTGGCGGAAGATGTAGGGAGGGAGGGGTGGCGCTGGGTGCGGAGATGTTGGGGGAGGGGTGCTGGGTGCGGGGATGTAGGGATGGGAGGGGTGGCTGCGTCTGGCGGAGATGTAGGGAGGAGTGGCCTGGTGGCGGAGATGTAGGGAAGGAAGGAGGGGTGGCTGGTGGCGGAGATGTAGGGAGGAGGGGTGGGGCGTGGCGGAGATGTAGGGAAGGAATGAGGGGTGGGTGCGTGGCGAAGACTGTAAGGATGAGGAAGGGTGGCTGGGTGCGGGATGGTAGGGAGGGAGGGTGGCTGGTGGGAGATGTAGGGAGGGAGGGGTGGGCTGGGTGGCGTGGGATGTAAGGGAGGGAGGGGGTGCCGCTGGTGGCGGGGATAGGAGGGAGGGTGGCTGGGTGGCGAGATGTAGGGAGGGAATAGGGGTTGGCATGGTGGCGGGAATGTAGGGAGGGAGGGGTGGCTGGGTGGCGAGATGTTGGGAGGGAGGGTGGCTGGGTGGCGGAGAAAAGTAGGCGAGGGAGGGGTTGCTGGTGGCGGAGATATAGCGGAAGGAGGGGGAAAATGAATGATGAGGAGAAGCTGAGAAAGAAGTGTGGACGTGAGGTGAAGAATCGGGGTGGGAAAGTATGTGTGGTTTAGCAGGACATGAAGAAGTGGGTCTGAGTAGTGGGATAGAAGTACGGATGGAGGGTAACTGCCTTGAACGTCGGTTGTGACTAAGAGACCACGTTAATTCTCGATGACTTATGTAGTCGGTCTAAGTGGAAAATGAAATAGTGTGAATAGGGAGGAGTGGGAAACCCGGGAGGGGCGAAAAAGCGAAGAACAGAAGAAACGAGGCAATAACGAGGCAGGAATGTGAGAGAAGTGAAAGCGAGAGCGCGCGCGAAGAGAGAGAGAGAGAGAGAGAGAGAGAGAGAGACATCGAGCGAGTAAAAGTGACAGAGACAGAGACAGAGCAGGTACGACGGAGGTTATTGCAAATCACCGTATTCCTAACCGCCCTCATACATCTACCGTACCTCGAACCCCTAACACGATAAGATAACCCACCAGAGTAAACAACACCGAGTCAACGCACACGCACGAGTCTGTCAGTATAGATCATAATGAACCCCGGAAATAATAACGTGAATAAATACTCGAACGTATATCTAAAGTGCGTCCGTAGAAATCTCATTTTTCATGAACACTAGCATATTCAAAATGCATGACTACAGACTACAGTATATCTTGGCTGGCATTTGCGCTCAACCGCTTTAAATTCAATTATCCATGAGTGATTCAGGTCGTTAAGCAAAAAAAGTATTTGGTAAACAGTGTTTAATGCATTGTAAATAAAATGTGTGTACACTGAACGCGAGGCATAACTATAATGTATTTAATTTTATTTACTCCACTTCTCTCTCTATAAAGAGAGTTGGAGGGTGAGAGAGAGCGCGCGGGAAAGAGCGGGGGCGAGAGAGAGAGAGAGAGAGAGAGAGAGAGAGAGAGAGAGAGAGAGAGAGAGAGAGAGAAAAAGAGAGAAAGAGAGAGAGAGAGAGAAAGAGACTCAGAGTGCGAGAGAGAGGAGAGAGAGAGAGATAGAGAGAAAGAGAGAGAGAGAGAGAGAGAGAGAGAGAGAGAGAAGGCAAGGGAGAGAGCGGGGAAAAGGGGAGAGCGAATACGGTTTGATTGACAATCCATATATAGACTCGCAAATGTTGAGCCAGACTTGTTTAGAGAAACAGTCTTGATTAATTGAGTTGAGAAGAATTTCCTCGAGTACTAGGCAATAAATTTATAGGAGACCTAATTTGAAACGTATATGGATGTGCATGTGGGGCAGGGGAAAGGGAGGAAGGTGAGGCAGAAGCAGGAGGACAGCATTTTTCTCACTTTCCTCTTTCTGTCTGTCTTTCCGTCTGTCTTTCACCGCCCTACCTCTCTCTTTCTCTCTTTCTCTCTTTCTTTCCACGTTCTCTCCCCGTGCACGCTATGCTTGTAGATCTCTCTCCCCCTCTCCCTCTCTCCCGTGCACTCTCTCTTTCTCTCTCCCTTCGCGCTCTCTCTCTCTCTCTCTCTCTCTCTCTCTCTCTTTGTCTCTCCTTCCTCTCTCTCCCGCGCACTCTCTGCCGGCGCATGTTACATACGCGATAGTGTAAAGCCAATAACCAGCAGATGATGGGATAATACCGGGTCGCATTTCGCACCAGACTTATTAGCAAACAATTCATTTGCGAGCAAACCTGTGAGATCTATTGTGGCCATCGATTCTTTCACTCTGCGAGGAACACCGAACCTATGTACAACTCAATCAGCCCACACCATAATCGACGAACCCAGAGACCGACGTCTTCTAACTGCGCTTGCTGCTCACCGACAGTAAACCGAAACTCGGCTATTAGGAACAACTCGAGAGCATTAAAGTTCCCAATAATACATTGACCAAAAAACCTCCTGTCAAGCAATGCGGTTCTACGATGAAATTAACGTCCGCTTATCGGGCGAAACTTATCTGACCAGGCAAGAAACAGACAAAACTAATGGAGCAAAAACGACGTCGGCGTATCCCTGAGGGTCACCGCATTACCATATCTAAATTATCATACATAAATGTCCAGGAGTGAAATATTCGCTTACTTACGCGCAGCGAAACGAACAGGCGTCAGGAGAATTCCTCCGAGCGCGGTGCACCCGGTATAAGTATATTACTAATATATATATATATAAGATATAATATCATTATATATATATACAGTGACCATAGTTTAGCAAGAAGCGAGTCGACATCGAGAGGAGTCTCTACGCGAGAGTAAAAGTACGCTTAACACGCCCGCCTCCCCTCCCCGTGCAGTGCATTTAATCACCGCCGTCAATAAAATAAGCGACATATAAAGAGTTCTCCGACCTAGTACGCCGATTTATTACAATGGGAAATCTCTGGACTTCTCGACACGACCTAATATTAGTTGCGCCCGACCGCTTCACGTTCGTGCTCTGGTGCGACAACCTTCTTGGTTCACTATTTTTCCCATCCCGAACCTGAAATCTTACAGACAGTAAATCAAGCAAGCACACCGAATTGCTGAACTGTTCATAAACAGCAGGAACAGCGGTCACACAAGGCACACATAACACGTTCGCCCACGCCCGGCGGACGAAAGCCGAGAAAGAGAGCAGAGAGCGCGGCGCGCGAAGGAGGAGACCGAGGAGAGGAGCAGAGCGAGATGAGGCGAGATGAAGGAGGGAGAGGTATGGAGGGAGGAGGGATGAACGGAGGTAGGGAGGGAAAGATGGAATGAGGGAACAATAGAAAGGAGGGAGCGAGGAGAGAGAGAGAGAGAAAGAGCGAGAGAGAGAAAGAGAGAGAGAGAGAGCGAGAAGAGGAGAGACTAGAGACGAAGAGAGAGAGAGCAGAGAGAGAGAGCGAGAGAGAGAGAGAGAGAGGAGAGAGAGAGAGAGAGAGAGAGAAGCAGAACTGGCTCAAGCGTCAAGAACTATATGCCAGCCCAGATAAAAAAACGCCAACCAACGACTACTGATTTAATCTTGAGTCCCGATTAAGAGGCAAGCTGCCTCGGCACAAACGCCGGCAGAGCTCGAAATCTGCTTCCATTGGTCCGCCGAGTCGCCGCCCGGCCATCAGCATTGTGGAGGCGCGCCCGCAGCAAAAACTTCTCTCGTCCATCAGTCACCTCGCGTGCTTTAGACCATATTCCCAAGATTTTCATCTCTCTCCATCTTGAATTTTATAATGAACTCATAGTCGCGTATGAATAAACTACCCCCCACCCCCTCCCACACGCAACTCGCTACACACACACAACACACAGCACACACCACACAAACACACACGACCAGCGAGCACGCACACACGCACACACGCACGCACGCCGCACGCAACGTGCAGCGCACACACCACCACACACACCGCACACACGACACACACACACACATTGCGATACGACACGACGCACACCTGGGGACAGACAGCACACAACACACACACAAGGCACGCACACACGCACACACGCACGGGCACGCACGCACGCACCGTGGCACGCCAGCGCCGGCGCCCACACACACAACAACAGCACACCACAG
>NW_014577100.1:630938-632552 GCF_000485595.1 Priapulus caudatus | reverse complement strand
CTGCTCTCTCTTTCTCTTCCCCTCCTCTCTCTCTCTTCTCTCGCATCCGTACGCGCCCTCGTTCTCTCTCTCTTACTCTTCCCCTCCTCTCTCTATCCTCTCGCTTCCGTACGCGCCCTCGTTCTCCTCCGTGCACTCTCTCGTTCTAGTCTCCTTCCCTTCTCGTCTGCCAGCAATTGTTACCGGGTCTGCGTAGTATTAACTGGTAATGTATCTTTGTTTTATTTATTAATTATTTTATAATTATTTATATTAATTTATAATGTTTAATTATTTTAATTAATGTAAGAATTAAGACTTTACCCTGAAGCCTGCGCTTTTGACGAGTGCACACGCTCTCTTCGTTAACGTCGATTCATCCGCGCGCAAGAAGACCAATGTCGTAGCCATGGGAGGAGTGTCGACATCAATAGGCTGGGCAAGCAGGGAGGGAAGAACCGACACACACACACACACACACACACACACAAGTAATGCCGGTGCACCGTCGTATACTAGTTTTGTTTGGGAGAGGCTCTTCAGTCTCGGAGCACCAACCACGCATGCATATCCAGTTCGGAAGCGTTCTACTCGCACGTAATACTTACTTACTTGCTTCTGCATTCCAGCACCGCGAGTTTTGCGTCGGAGCGCGCATCGCTCGATGGAATTATAAGTTATGCGCGACGATACGATGTATTGCCTGTCAAGCGGCGGCGGTTTTTAATCCCACCACCACCACCCCCTCCCCCCGACACCACCGAAGAACCATCTCAGGTGTTGTGCAATATTATTATGGAGCTATTGCCTGCTCGGCTGCTGCCAATGAATGCACCGTATTGTGCGCTTGAAATGCGACCGATCAAATAGAGTGGGCGTAAGGGGACGGGGGGTGGCTGGGATGCAGGGAAGGAGGGGTGGCTGGATGACAGAAATGCGGGGAGAGGTGAGTGAGTGGCGGGGATGCAGGGAGGTGAGGGATGGATGAATGGCAGAGATGTAGGGAGGAAGGGATTGATGGATGGCAGAAATGCTGGGAGGGAGGGGTGGATGGATGGCAGAAATGCTGGGAGGGAGGGGTGGGTGCGTGGCGGAGATGTAGGGAGGGAGGGGTGGCTGGGTGGCGGAGATGTAGGGAGGGAAGGGGTGGCTGGGTGGCGGAGATGTAGGGAGGGAGGGGTGGCTGGGTGGCGGAGAAGTAGGGAGGGAGGGGTTGCTGGGTGGCGGAGATATACGGAAGGAGGGGGGAAAAGAATGATAAGGGAAGCTGAGGAAAGAAGTGTGGACGTGAGGTAAAGAATCGGGGTGGGAAGATGTGTGGTTTAGAGGGACATGAAGAAGGGGTCGAGTAGTGGGATAGAAGTACGGATGGAGGGTAGACTGCCTTGAACGTCGTTGTGACTAAGAGACACGTTAATTCTCGATGACTTATGTAGTCGGTCTAAGTGGAAAATGAAATAGTGTGAATAGGGAGGAGTGGGAGACCGGGAGGGGCGAAAAAGCGAAGAACAGAAGAAACGAGGCTTAAAACGAGGCAGGAATGGAGAGAGTGAAAGCGAGAGAGAGAGAGAGAGAGAGAGAGAGAGAGAGAGAGAGAGAGAGAGAGATCGAGCGAGTAAAAGTGACAGAGACAGA
>NW_014577100.1:627540-630913 GCF_000485595.1 Priapulus caudatus | reverse complement strand
GAGAGAGCGGGAAGCACTAATGAAAGCCTATAGGAGACCGTTACTAGAGGCAGCTTCTTTACCGTTGGTGTTATATATTGTATCTATACGATACGGGCTTTGCATTTGCGGAGCGATGCACATTGTATACACATACATTATATACGTAGCTCTTTAATCGCCTTGCACATATATATATCTATATATATTATGTATATATATGCTGCTAACGGCCATACTCAGCGTTGCAACTCGTTTCAATAACAGAATGTCACATCAACGGTGAATAAATCGTATTTAAATGGTATGTAAAGTGTGACGAGAGTTTAGTTCTGCGACTGCACGCACGATCACGCCTGCGGTGACGTAGCGACGAGGTGTATACGTCTGCTTACCTGTGAAAGCCCTAGGTATATGGAGACAGTTTCAGAGATGTAGAGAAATCTTCCTGAATTGCTTAATGCCAACGTGAAGCCGTCCAGAGACTGAAACAAGAGAACAATAAAATGTTAGCCATTGATACCGCGAATCACTATAATATCTCAGATGTTTCGCCCCGTTTCGTCGACATTCTATGAATCTACGTAATAATCTATGAAAAAACGCGGATGCGCTCAAATGCAAATGCTGGACCGACTATTTGTTAAGCAAAACTCGGTTGCCGCTTCTCTCTCTCTCTCTCTCTCTCTCTCTCTCTCTCTAAGCCCCCCTCTTTCACTCCCTCTCTCTCTCTCTCTCTCTCTCTCTCTCTCTCTCTCTCTCTATCTATCTATCTATCTATCTCCCGCGCACTCGGGCCAACTGTAAGGCAACGACGTCGTAATGCGTCGCGTAATTGAGTATTTTTTATGGAGTGACTGCACATAAAAATCAGTGCCGAAAATAGTTACTTTTTTCTACTAGCTATTATGAGCGCGCAATATCTCTCCTTCCTTCCCTTTCTCTCTCCCCTCTCTCTCCATCCTCTCCCTCTTCATGCCGATTTTGGAAATATTTTTTTCATGTATCTAGTCACTGCGAATATAACTCTTTATACTCGGGACCAATTACAATTATTTCCACGGAAACGACTTTGACTCGATCACATTCCACCGAGTATGAATCAACGGGTTATAAATCTACAGCAACCATCACGCGCAGAATTCCTCGATATATCTATGAATCTAATTTATTTATTACTCGAATTAATTACCAAGTTAATCACTTCAACTCGAGATAGTGCTACGTACCGATTGGCTGCAGCAGAGTAAAATACGTGTGGTTATGCACCCGGAAAACATGCAGATTCGAGAACACCTATAACCCGTTTGCCCTCTTGTCAATTGGGCAAAACGAGCTACGTGACTTTCGCACCTTCGTACGATTTTCTTCCGAAAAGTGTCGCCGTTTTTCCGCTCCCTCCCCGAATCTACCTGGCACTGGCGAGCGCAGGTTAAACTCGCTCTCTCGAAACGAATAGTCTAAGGCGAGGAAGTAAGAAAAAAATCTCCAACGACATTATACATTACACACGTGGTTTCGCGGTGGAACATTCGATTATTAATGATGACGTTTTTGCAACGATGCTATGCGTGAAGAAGTCGCCATATTGCGGAAGCGTCCTAAAGTATTTTCTCACACTCCATAACACACAGAAATTCCCTTATATATACTATATATATACAGGAAGAATTTATCTCGTCGCTTCAACCCGCGGCGGCTTGCGCAAATACACTGCCGTCGACCGTCGATTAATTTTACTTAGCAATGTAGCCGGCATCGTTCCGCTGGCACTAAGCTATGATAAGTTGGTCAGAATTCTCACCACTGCGGTGGGGCGGTGGAGACCGTACCATTATGGGGTACGTGGGAGAAGTAGGGGTGCGCCGCGGTGGGGACGGTGGAGACCGTGCCATTATGGAGTGCGTGGGAGAAGTAGGGGTGTACTGTGGTGGGGTGGTGAAGACCGTGCCATTATGGAGTGCGTGGGAGAGGTAGGGGTGTACTGCGGTGGGGGCGGTGGAGACCGCGCCATTATGGACTGCGTGGGAGGGGTAGGGGTGTACTGTGGTGGGTGGTGAAGACCGTGCCATTATGGGGAGCGCGGGAGAGGTATGGGTGTACTGTGGTGGGTGGTGAAGACCGTGGCATTATGGGGTGCGTGGGAAAAGTAGGGGTGTGCTGCGGTGGGGGCGGTGGAGACCGTGCCATTATGGGGTGCGTGGGAGAGGTAGGGGTGTACTGTGGTGGGGTGGTGAAGACCGTGCCATTATGGAGTGCGTGGGAGAGGTAGGGGTGTACTGCGGTGGGGGCGGTAAAGACAGTACCACTATGAGGTGCGCGGGGGGAGTAGGGATGTACTCTAGCTGGGCGTGGCACAGTGTTATTAGGGGATGCGCGGGGGGAGAGATAGGGGCGAGGGGGACAGTGCGAATAGCAGGGTGTGTGTGTGGGGGGGGGTAATTTGAGGAGGGTCATTCCCTGTAATAACAGCCGGGATGGATGATGCGCGGTTGCCCGGTTTTATAGCACCCCGTAATCTCCGCCATCAAAGTTCGCAATTAGTCAGGCACGCGGAGACGCCGGCGGAGCGCGGAGGAGAAGGGGGAGGAGGGCGGAGGAGAGGGGAGGGGGAGAACAGACGGAGCGGGAGACGGAGAAGAGAAAGGCGAGCGCAGGCAGGCAGGGATCAATAGCCGCCGGTCATTAGAATTCCGGCCGTGTCGTGGCCATTTGTCCGGCGCAATATTGCAGCCGTGTCTCGGCGCCTACACCTGCTACTATACATCGCCGCTGCCGCTGCTATCTCTACCGCTGCTTCCTTCAGATATATATATATATATGTGTGTGTGTGTGTGTTTGGTGTGTGTGTCCCGTTGGTGTGTAGGTGGGTGTGATAGTGGTGTGTGTCTTTACAGAAGTATTGTCCGTGACGGGTATCATACCAGCTCGCAGTATTAGGGGTTTTCTCTCCTGCGTTGGGTTGCTGTGTGTGTGGTTTTATGTGTGTGTCTTGGACATTTACCAGAATGGAGCAGGCAGCTCACAAGATCGCATATATGGTTTCTCTCGTTGATTTCATGTGGTCATCTGTACAATACCTGATTGTGTGAACGTATCATCACACAGCTCGCCACTTATAGTTTTCTTTGTGTCCTGTGTGTGGTGTTGAGGTTCTCATGTGATGCTCTTAGACATTTATCAGACGTGAGCGGCTTACACAGCTCGCATCTGTATAGGGGTTCTCTCCGTGTGCTCGTCTCATGCTGTCTCTCACGCATTCGTTCTGGAGTATGTGGATAGATCACACATACACTTAAATGTTTCTTGCTCCGTCTGTGTGCGTGACGGTTGCTAGTGCATAAGTGCTCTTTGCCTTTACTTACATGTGAGAAGGCTCATCACACAGAATGCG
>NW_014577100.1:610862-621930 GCF_000485595.1 Priapulus caudatus | reverse complement strand
TGTGTGTCGTCCGTCGTTGCTCGTGGTTGTGTGTGTCCGTGTGTGTGTGGTGTGTGTGTGTGTCCGTGTTGTGTGTGTGTGTGTGTGTTGTCCGGTTGTGGCGCGTATGTAATCCTTCGGATGTATAATAATATTTATTTCTCGCGTTTCTTTCGGTTGGGCGTCGAGTGTGCCACATACTGCGCGTTCAGTTTACAATGCATGATCTCATGTTCTTGACGGATTCACCGCACGCACGCAACGTCACGCACGCACGCACGCACGCACGCACGCCACGCAGCACACACACACACACCACACACACATACACAGCACCACACACACATTTTTACACACACACACGCACGGCACGCCACGCCACGCACACCACTGCGCGCGCGCACGCACATACGCACGGCGAGCACAAGGATGCGGATCATTGATGCAATACAGGCGGCTAAAGGAGAGGGCCACTGACGACGGCGTGCAGATGACCAAAAGCCAAACAAATAGTTGCCATCGTTACGGGCGGATTAGCGCCAGAAGAGATGCCGCCCAAGGTAAAGCCGGAAGAATTATGCAAGTGCCGGCATTAGGCCCGGCAAGCGGGATTCATCACCGCGACGCTGACGGCCAAGAGGCGGCTTAAATGTCCTTCTTTCTTCACGCACGCTCGCTGATGCCAACGAAGGCCTTCCTTACTTCGTCCTTCATCCGTGCTTCACGTACCGTCACGAAGCCACGCCGGTTCTTGCGGGACCGTCCCGTGACGTCATGGTGCGGTCGCCATAGCTACAACTGTAGTACTTCGATTAGCAGCTGCCTTGGAGGCGCCGCCGACGCCCTGGTTACGCCATAGCAAACCATGCAGATATTCGTTTGGTGGCTTCGATCACGTGATGCCCTTGCAGTCGTCATTTAGCAACAATGCAAATCTTCGGTTTGGTGGTTCTTGTACGATACGAGAACTGAGCGTCATAGCAACAATTGCAGGATCTCGTTTTTGATGGTGTTCCGATCATGTTTGCACATTTTCTCACCATCGTCTCTCACCCCTCTTCCTCTACCCAATCTCTCTCTCTCTCTTCTGCTCTCCTCTCCTTCTCTCTTCTCTCTCTCTCTCTCTTCTTCTCTCTCTCTCTCTCTCTCCTCTCTCTCTCTCTCTCTCTCTCTCGCACTAACTGTCGCCGCCTCGTCTTCTCTCTAACTCTGCTCCTTCTCTCCTCTCTCTCTTCCTCTCTCCTATCGCCCTCCCTTGTCTCCTCGCTGTCTTCCCCTTCCTCTCTCTCTCTTCTGTCTCTCTCACCACCTCCCCACTCGCCCTCCTTCCTCTTCTCTCAGTTCTCTCTTTCCTTCCTGCTTCTTCTCCTCTCGCTCTGCTCTCTCTCTCTCTCTTCTCTCTCGCTTCTCTCTCTCTCTCTCTGTCTTCTCATTCTCTCTCGCCGCAACCTCCTCACCTTCCTCTCTCTCTGTCTCTCGGTCTTCCTCTCCCCGCTCTCCCCTCCTCCCCTCTTCTCAGTCTCTCCCCTCCCCCCCCTCCTGCCCTTCTCTCTGCCCTGCCCGCTCTCCATGCTCCCATCTCTCAGTCTCTCTCCCTCTCCCCCTCCTGTCACCTCTCTCTCTTTCCTTGTCCCTCTCACCAGTCGTTTTTCGCACCAGAGTTTGCTACTCAACTCTCAAAGCGCGATAACGGACTGCAAGCCGCCGCATCGCCCGTACGCGCCAGTGTCTATTATGCTGAGAGAAGGTTATGAGACCCTCCGATGCGGCCATCGCGGAGAGAAGCGGGAGAAGAGAATAAAGTGCCGCCGGGGGGGGCATTGTTCTACGTAGCTAGATTTGTTGAGACATATAAATTGCCGTATTGTACATTGGTATTGACGGTGCTCGATGTGCGCTATACGTGATGCAGCGGCGCGGATAAGTGCAGGTGCTAATGGATTAAGGTGTTTGCTGGCGGTTGGGTTAAGATGTTGGTATTTTGTGGCGGGCAGAGCAGTGACACGATTCGCGACGACGTGAAGACACGTGGGCGGGAGGGCGGAGGGAGGGGGGGAGGGACGGGCGAGGGATTGCGTGCGAGGCGGGCGGACGAGGACACGTCGCCGGACGACCGACACCGGTGACACGTGCGGTATTGAGGGCGGAGAGGAGGGGGAGGGAGGTGGAGGGCGGCGGGCGGGCGGGGCGGGGATCAGGTTCACGTCGTGCGCGAGCGAGCACTGAGTGAACACGTGCTGGTGAGGGCGTCGAGGGAGGGGTGGAGGGAGGGAGCGGCGGGCGGGGTCGCGTAATCAGCAGAGGGTCGGACAGGACAAGCGTGCGGGCGACGACGACACGTGAACACGGGGCGGGGAGGGCTTGCGTGGAGGGAGGGAGGGTCGGGATTGGCAGGTCATCGGAATGGGAGACGTTGACGGGAGGAAATTGGAGATTTAAGGAGTGAGTGCGGAGGCATCGGGAGGAAGGGAGGGAGGGCGAGGCGTTGTTTGTGTGTGACTCCTATAAGGAGGGAAATGATAATTGACTGCTGCTGACAGTACACGCACGCACGCACGCACACGGACACACACACGCGCGCGCGTGCACACGCACGCACACACACACGCACGCACGCGCACACACACGCGCGCGCACACACATATACACACGCACGCACGCACGCACGCACGCACGCACACACACCCAACGAGCACTTGGATTAGATTTTAATGAGAACGATATGTCGATGACGCGGTCTGTCACTAGCGTAGAGGATCCTCGCATTATCTACAGATGTGACAACCACGATGCCACGAACCATCAGCACGATGTCACCTGCCTTCAGCTATGCACACGTTGAATGTTTATGCACATTTAGTGTATTTTATCACATGCGTCTATTTTGTTTATCTTACGGCGCGCGACATGGATACAAATGCCAATACTAATGGCGCACCTATATATAGATGCAATGTAAGACCATGTGTGTATGCGTGCGTGTGCGTGCGTGCGCGGGTGTGTGTCTTACGCACGCGATGACACGATGGTGCGTTTTGGTGCTACTGAGCCGGTTCAGGTTCTATAGTCCGACGGGTCATTGATCCTACGGGTCGAGTCGTTGGTCCTAAGGATCGTCCTACCACCACCACCAGCCCCAGCACCACCACCAGCCCCAGCACCACCACCAGCCCCAGCACCACCACCAGCCCCAGCACCACCACCACCAGCAGCAGCACCACCGCCACCGCCGCCGCCACCACCATCAGCACCACCACCACCACCACCCCCACCACCATCACCACCGCCACCGCCACCGCCACCGCCACCGCCACCACCAGCAGCAGCAGCAGCAGCAGCAGCAGCATCCCACGCGATGCAGAAAACAGGGCAAATCAGCAAATGGCGCTGCCGCTAATAAGCACTTCATCAGTGTCAGGCCGCGTGAAGCCCCCCGACACATCCCTCTGACGAGCTGCTCCTAATCTAATACGGCCAGCTAATTAAGACGAGAACCCCCCTCGATTCATCGGCCTCTCTGCGGATCGCCCAGCTGCGCGGAGTTTTGTCGTAATTTTGACTCCCGCCCCCGCCGCCGCCGCTGCCGTAACCGCTGACCACGTCTGAAAATAATACTAGCGCGCTGGGGGAGGGGGAGCATTGCCAGCAGGGTAGTATTGCCAGCAGGGTAATATTGCCAGCAGGGTAGTATTGACAGGAGAGTAGTATTGCCAGCAGGGTAATATTGCCAGCAGGATAGCATCGCCAGCAGGGTAGTATTGCCAGGAGGGTAGTATTGCCAGCAGGGTAATATTGCCAGCAGGGTAGCATTGATAGGTGATATTGACAGCATGTGATGTGTTCACACGGATTGACGGCCGCGTTCACACGGAGCGTTCGTTCCGGGTCGAAAACGATCCGAGACTTATATATATATATACGCTAACGAATGCGCGTATACGCGTAACAATAAAACGCGAATCTCGCGACGAAATCTTCGGAAATTTGACGAGGGAGGGGGGTGACGTGGATGCGCCTCTCACCTCAGCAGCTGCTGTCGGCCGCCGCTAATAAACAATAAAACGACGATAAACTGACGCCGGCGTCGATGACGACACACTCCGACTGCCGGAATCTCATTTTTCGCTCGCCGCTTGGGCGCCATTAAACTCACGGGGAGCGAGCGGCGAATCGTAACAGATTAAACTAGAATAGCCGAATAAACTTCTATACTGCTGCCGCTGCGGCGGTAAACGAACACGAAAAACCAGCTCGTTTTAACCCGACGGGGGGCTTGGTGAATCTCGTGGAGGGAGGTGTCTTGTTTATTATGTTATGTGTATTATGTTATGTATTGTGTCTTTGTTTTATTTTTTCTTAATATTATGCAGTTTAGATGATAATAACAACAACAATGACAGCGGGATTGATTCAACTCTGAGCTCAACCAGGGTGTCTGTGAGATGTCATGTTCGCGTGTAGATTGATCTGTATAAAGGTGAGAATCGTAAAACAATAAACAATAACAATTAAACCGCAGTTGAGGAACCAAGGTCGTCCATAACACATCCGCAGGTAAATGGCAATAGAAATATCCCGTGATCACTCCTATCTAAAATATGCCAGTGAGACCTAACTATATAACACTAACTGTATTATATACGTTATAATAAGCGATATAATACAGCTATATATAATAATAATACAGCTAGTAAGTTAGTTGACAGATTGTGTGGCTACGTTCTGAAAGATGCAGATACAGATTCAGATGCACATTAACTTCAGCGCAAAGAAAAATTATCGCACAGGTAGCCTGTACGTCTGATGACAAATCTGTGAATCATGCATTCACGCATCATGAACAATACAGAGATATGACATTAGCTATATGCAACGCGCGACGCTTTACATCCTGTGTGTCATAGAGTTCTCATGCACGGGGTGACTACATAAACGCGCAATTGAGTACAACTGGATATTTGTTAGTGTTTATATAATATCAACCGAGATAACAAACGCGAAGTGCATTTTCCATAAAGCCAATCATATTCTCATCGTGCAGGTAATCGAATGATCGAAGTACATTTAGGAGAATGAATCCTTTAATTTTACGTTCTTCCGAATTAAATAACGATGAGAAACGACATTTCATAATTTTATACTAAACTATAGTATTAAAACTGAAAAAAATATACTGGGCCGGTACAGCAGAAACGGGCGGGTGAATGGTACTGCTACAGACAGCAAGCGCTACGCACAGAGACACCAAGGAAGTGATTGTCTTATAGATTTCTGACAGAAAAAACAATCTCTGGTTTTACGTAAAAGACACCAACCGCTCAGAGCGCGAGAGATGAGAACTTAATATAACATCCAAAATAAAACCAAGATGAAAAAAAAATCAGTAACTAGCGCAAATATACTTCGCAGCATTTGAACAGAAACGATATTACAATCTAACAATTGTCAAAAAATCCCCGCTCCGGAGGCATACACAGCAAGGCCATCGCGCTCGCATCCCAGCCGCCCCCTCTCCATAGCTCACAGCCACGTGGGCGCAATGTTGACTGAACGCAACCACGAAACTAGATTAGATATATAGCCGAGGATATGATTCGTGGATTACACGGAATTACGAAACATTAAAGTAAACACTCTTACGTCGTATTAGCAACCAGCCACTCTCGCTCGAGCACACATCCTCTTCTCCCCCTCCCCTCCCCTCCTCTCTAAAAAATTTATATCCGCCTCGCGTCGAAATATTACGAATATGTTAAAGTGTCTCCGATATTCCGAATTTTTCGGGATTTGGACGAGCTCCGGGTTTTTTCGTCGCCACGGCAAATCAGAACCTATCTCCGGCGACAGATTCTCGTGAGATTGACTCGTGCCGGCGCCCTTCCCATTTCCATTATACGCCAATTTCGTCATGTTCATGCATGCCGGTGAGGACGCGGCAACACACGTAGGGGGGAGACCAGCCTCCTCCTTCTGCTGCTCCTCCTCCTCCTCCTCCTCTTCTTCTTCTTCTTCTTTTCTCTCGCTCTCTCTCTCTCTTTCTCTCTCTCTCTCTCTCTCTCTCTCTCTCTACCCAGCGCTCTCTCCTTCTCGCTTTGTCTAGCCTTCCCTCTCTCTCATCTCTCTACCCATTTCTATCTCGTGTCTCTCTATTTCGCTCTCCCTCCCTCCCCCTCTCTCTCTTTCTATCCAGCTCTCTTTCGCTCTGCTGTCGCTCACTCTGTATCTCTCTCCCTCCCGCCCTCTACTCCTCTATCATTCTTTATACCCCTCTCCCCTTGCCTCTCACTCCTTCTCCTTCTCTCTGCCTCTCTCCGCCTCTTCCTTCTCCTCCACTCCCGCATGCGTTACATTACATCAGCATTCCGTGCGGACTGCTGCCAAATGCCGTCGAAATTAACTTAGCCGTTCGATTTGCCAACTAAATTTGGCGAGAATTTGCATAAAAATGCAAACAAATTGATTGGGAGGCGGTCAATTGCTTCGGCACCGAATGCGAAAAACAAACAAATTAGTGTGGGGGTGTTTATAGGGGTTGGGGGAGGGAGGGGAAGGGAGCAGAAAACCTGGCAATCATGACGGCGAGTATATATACGCTCTTGATATATATATATATACGATATGCAATCCCGTGCTCACATGATCACAATAATTCGGCTTCCGGAGAAAAAGCGAAAAATTTTCTCTCGCGCGGTCCCAGTATAGCGAAAGACTCTGTAGAAGCGCGAGAAAGTCGAGGGGAGCTATAGAGAGAGAGAGAGAGAGAGAGAGAGAAAGAGAGAGAGGGGGAGGGAGAGAGAAATGCGAGAGTGAGAGAGAGAGAAAAAAAGAAATGGAGGGCAGAAATAAAAAGCAAGAGAGGGAGAGAGAGAGAAAAAAAAGAAAGGGAGGGCAAAAATAAAAAGCAAGAGAGGGTGAGAGAGAGAGAAAAAAGAAAGGAAGGGGAGAAATAAAAAGCAAGAGAGAGAGAGAGAGAGAGAGAGAGAGAGAGAGCAATATCACGAGCAGCTATACGAAATCACGAGTCTAACGTGTTATAACTTTTGAAGCGCAGCGTCGTGAAAAAGGTAACGACATCTTTTCGACTCGTGACGGTCGTAAGAATTCACGCGATGTCACCGGACCGCAGATAGGTAATTGCGTCGTTAGAATTTATGGCAGGAGTAGGACCTAAGACTAGAGTCGCAGAGCGTCTGGGCTCATCTGAGGTCTGTTGCTAGAATTCACACACACTTTCTCCCTCTTTCGCTACCTTTGTCTCTCTCTCTCCCACTCATTTTCTTTCTATTTCAACTCCTTCGCCTTCTCACTTACTCACTCACCCTCTCTCTCTCTCTCTCTCTCTCTCTCTCTCTCAGAGACGGATATAGAGAGCGGTGAGCTCACGGACAGAGACAGAGAATTGCTTTTCCTGCTTTGTAAGAGTCGCGCCACGAAAGTTTCAATTGCCTTCTGTCATCGCCTGATGATTAATGGCGTCGTGGCGCGGGCGAGACAGATCAACCACGCTCTTCACAGGGGAAGGAGGGAGAGAGAGAGGACGGGAGGGAGGGTGAGAGGGAGGGAGGGAAGGAGAGAAGGGGAGAGAAGGTGAGGGGGAGGGAGGGTGGCAGGGACGGAGGGGGAAGCATCGGCCGCCAGAGGGCCTAGCCAGCGATTCGCGACACTTCGGTCTTTTATTAACCGCCCAATTAACGGTGTTTTTTAATGTTCAAAATCATTCTCAATTACACGGGCTGCTATGATTATTAGCCGTTGAACTTTCACTACTCGACTACCAACACCGCGAGCAGTTATACAATTGTTTTCCCTCTCGCTCCTTCCCCGGGTTAAAGCAGGCCGAGTCACGTGTTAGTTAAGACAGACAGCTGCTACCCGTTTGTTTTTTTTTATGTTTTTTTATACTATTTTTATTTATGCTGTTAGATCAGAAATGACAGGTGGTTTAGGCAGGGGGGGGGGATTTGAAGAGTCGCGATATGTGCTCAACATTTAACATCGGTGAGCTAATCTCGCGAGATCTCCGGCTGTGCGACGTCGTGACAATAATTGCCGCGACAATAGTTGCTGGCGAAATGACACTTGCATTGTTTAAATAAATATATATATATATATACGCGCTCGTACACGCACGCTCACAAGAACACACCAACGCACATACAAGCGTAAACATACAGTAATGCGCACGAACACGCACGAACGAATTTACGCATGCACGCGCGCAAAAGCGAGCGTTCGTACATGTATACATACTAACTCATATGCGCGCACACACACACAAGCTCGTACGCATGCACGCACGTATTCACTCGCACCCTCTACGCAAGCTCTCGACGAACTTATATTAGTGTTAACTCACCGAGTGCATCGAGACGTGAAATAAGATGCCCCGATATCAACATATGTTTCGTTTTTAGAGGCTTAAACCTCTAATTAAAGAGCGAGAATTCGCTTCCGCATATATGTCCGCATTGCAAACGTACCTACCCTTCCCGGCCCGTCAGAACCTTATACCTCTTCTGACAAATGGTCAGGTCACACTCACTGCTACTTGGAAAGGCAAACCATCATGGCGGCCACGTACGGAATAAAAATGATCAAACAATGTTATCGTCGCTCCGCGTAATCTTTCACGCTTAAACTACTGTATCATGCGTGTTTAGTTCTTCTCCCTAGATAGTTTGTCGTTGTCGAGATACATCACAATTCAGACGTTAACAAAAGCTATTTTTATCGTGGACAAAAACTGACACGGAAAGGTGATTTTTAAATATTTTTAATCCCTTGTTGTTCCTTGTATTTTTCCCAAATTTTAATCCCTCCATTGGGCAATAGTTCAGAAGGATATTTCGCGTTAATACTGACTACTATTTAAGTATTTATGCAGAACGAGACGACAAACAGTTCAATCTTGCAAATCTTGGTTGCCAAACGTTATGTTAATTAAACGAATAACAATAATTTAAACAAACAATAATTAACGATAATAATAATAACAATAATAATAATTAAACGAAGTAACAATAATTCGTATATCCAATAGTAATGACCAGAAGGTTTCTCGAGGAAACCCCTTCTTTGGAATTTCTACAGTATAGTTTTCGATGTCGCTGCCACACGTAAGAATCCGATGATGAACCTTACTTGGTGTTTTACGCACGAACAAGTAGTGGCACGCATCTGCCCGCAAACACACACACACACGCACGCACGCACGCACGCACGCACGAAAGCACGAACGCGCGCGCGCACGCACACCTACACCTACACATGCGCGCGCACGCGCACACACACACACACACACGCACGCGCGCGCACGCAAGCACGATCGCGCGCGCGCACGCACACCTACACCTACACATGCGCGCACGCACACACACACGCACACGCCGCGCGGCACGGCCACACACGACACACACAACGCACGCAACGCGCGCGCGACAGCACGACCACACCTGCCACACGCCCACGCACGCCTACGCAAGCACGAACGCGCGCGCACGGCACACCTACACCTTACACATAGCTGCGCGCTACCTAGCACACACACACACACCAGCGCCCCGACGCAACGGCGCAGCGCATAGGCACGCGCGCCAACATTACACGCTACACCTACACCACGCACGCACACACACACACACACACACACACACACACACACACACACACACACACACACACACACACACACACACACACACACACGCACACACACTTTCTCCCTCTTTCGCTACTTTGTCTCTGCTTCTCTCCCACTCCATTCCTTCTTTTATTTCAACTCCTGCGCCTTCTCACGTTACCACTCACCTCTCTCTTCTCTCTCTCACTCTCTCCTTCTCTCTCTCATCTCTCTCAGAGACGGATATAGGAGCGGCTGAGCTCACGGACAGAGACAGAGAATTTGCTTTTCCTGCCTTTGTAAGAGTCGGCGCCACGAAAGTTTCAACTGCCTTCTGTCATCGTCTGCATGAGTAATGGCGTCGTGCCGCGGGCGAGACAGGATGCAACCACGCTCTTTCGCGGGGAGGGGGAGAGAGAGAGGAGGAGGGAGGTGTAGGAGGGAGGAGAGGAAGGAGAGAAGGTGGAGAGAAGGTGAGGGGAGGGAGGGTGGCAGGGACGGAGGGGGAAGCATCCGGCCGCCAGAGCGCCTAACCAGCGATTCGCGACACTTCGGCTCTGTTTATTAAGCCCCCATTAACCGGTGTTTTTTTAATGTTCAAAATCCATTCTCAATTACACGGGCTGCATATGCATTATTAGCCGTTGAACTTTTCACTACTCGGCACTCCTACACCGCGAAGAGTTATCAATTGTTTTCCCCTCTCGCTCTTCCCGCGTTAAATGCAGCCGAGTCACGTTGTTATTTAAGACAGACAGCTGCTACCCGTTTGTTTTTTTAATGTTTTTATACTATTTTATTTATGCCTGTCTAGCATCAGAAAGTGACAGCCTGCCGTTTAAGGGCAGTTAGGGGGGGTGGGGATTTGAGTCGCGATATGGTGCTCAACAATTTAACATCGGTGAGCCGTAATCTCGCGAGCATCTCCGGCCTGTCGACGTCGTGACAATAATTGCCGCCGAACAATGAGTTGCTGGCGAAATGACACTTGCTATTGTCGTATATCCCAGCGTCAGGGTTATGTGTTGTGTGTGTGTGTGTGTGTGTGTGTTGTGTGTTGTGTGTGTGTGTCGCCGCGCGTAGTGTGTGTGTGTGCGTGGCGCCGTGCGTGCGTGGTGTGTGCGTGTGATGTAGTGTGTGCGTGTACCTTATGTGTGTATGTGTGTATGTTATGTGTGAGTGTGCGCCGTGTGCGTGCGCGCGTGCGGTCGCGTGAGCGTAAGTGTGTGTGTATGTAAGTGTGTGTGTGTGTGTGTGCGCGCGCGTGTGTGTGTGTGCGCTTGTGTGTGAGAGGGAGACGGCAGACAGCGAGATAGAGAATTTCCCAACAGCTGGCTATTAATACGCTTACCAGTGGTTTTTGCTCAAAATTTTGCGCCCAAACAGTCGATTTAAATTATTTTGCGGTGAGAAATGTGCATACACATTCCAGAGTCAACAACTTAATATTCCGCGAAATGATCATAAAGC
>NW_014577100.1:603094-610837 GCF_000485595.1 Priapulus caudatus | reverse complement strand
CGGCAGACACAAGATCTTACTGCTACAGACCACCAAGAATCTTACTGCTACTGGGCACAAGGTCTACTGCTACATACATCAGGAATCTATGCTACAAACAAGCAGGTCATACTGCTACAGACACCAATATCTACTGCTACAGACATCAGGATCTAACTGCTACAGACACCGATGATATACTGCTAACAGATACCCAGGGATCTACTGCTACGGACACGAGGATCTACTGCTAATACCACCGAGGATCTTACTGCTTACAGGACACCCGATCTACTGCTACAGACCGAGGATCTACTGCTACAGACACCAGCGATTACTGCTACAGGACACGAGAATCTTACTGCTACAGACACGAGGATTCTACTGCTCACAGCACACAATGATCCTACTGCTACGAGGCACGAGGATCTACTGCTCAGACACCACGATCTACTTGCTACAGACACGCAGGGGGAATCTACTGCTACGAGGACACGAGGATCTACTGCTACAGACACCAAGATCTACTGCTACAGGCACGAGGGATCTACTGCTTACAGACACAGGATCTACATGCCTTACAGACACCAGATCTTACTGTACAGATACCAATTCTTCACTGCTACCAGACAGCAAGGCCGCTACGCACAGAGACACCAAAGGAAGTGATTGTCTTATAGATTTTCTGACAGAAAAAACAATCTCTGTTTTTACGTAAAAGACACCAACCGCGCTCAGAGCGCGAGAGCACTTGAGAAACTTAATATAACATTTCCAAAATAAAACCAAGATGAAAAAAAAAAATCAGTAACCTAGCCGCAAAAATATACTTCGCAGGATTTGAACAGAAACGATATTTACAATCGTACAATTGTCAAAAAATCCCCGCTCCTGGAGGCATAACACAGCAAGGCCATCGCGCTCGCATCCCAGCCGCCCTCTCGCACTAGCCTCACAGCCACGTGGGGCAATGTTGATGAACGCAACCACGAAACTAGATTAGATATATAGCGAGGATATATTCGTGTATTACACGGAATACGAAACATTAAAGTAAACACTCTTACCGTCGTATTAGCAACCAGCCACTCTCGCTCGAGCACACATCCTCTTCTCCCCTCCCCTCCTCCTCTCTTTAAAAATTTATATCCGCCTCGCGTCGAATTACGAATATGTTTAAAGTGTCTCCGCATATTCCGAACTTTTCGGGATTTGGACGAGCACTCGGGTTTTTTGTCGCACGGCAAATCAGTATACCTTATCTCCGGCCGACAGATTCTCGTCGAGACTTGACTCGTCCGGCGCCCTTCCCATTTCCATTATACGCCCAATTTCGTCATGTTCATGAATGCCGGGTGAGGACGCGGCCAACACACGTAGGGGGGAGACCCGCCCCAGCCTGCCTCCTTCTGCTGCTCCTCCTCCTCCTCTCCTTCTTCTTCTCCTTCTTCTTTTTCTCTTTCGCTACTCTCTCTTCTCTTTCTCCTCTCTCTCTCTCTCTCTCTCTCTACCAGCGCTCTCTCCTTTCTCAGTTTGTTCTAGCCTTCCCTCTCTCTCATCTCGTGCTACCCATTTCTATCTCGTGCTTCCTCTATTTCGCTCTTCCCTCCCTTCCCCCTCTCTTCTCTTTCTATCCAGCTCTCTTTCCCGCTCTGCTGTCGCCTCACTCTGCTTATGTCTCTCCCTCCCGCCCTCTACTCCTCTATCATTCTTATACCCCCTCTCCCCTTGACCTCTCACTCTTCTTCCTTCCTCTGCCTCTCTCCGCCTCTTCCTTCCTCTCAATCCCCGCATGCTTACATATACATCAGCCAATTCCCTTCCCTCAGTGGCGGACTGCTGCAAATGCCGTCGAAATAACTTAGCCGTTCGATTTCCCAACTAAATTGGCGAGAATTTGCATAAAAATGCAAACAAATTGATTGGGAGGCGCATCGGTTCAAATTGGCTCGGCACGAATGCGAAAAAACAACAAATTAGTGTGGGGTGTTTATAGAGGTGGGGCGAGGCGTAGGGGAGCGCGAGCACCGACAGCGAAAACCTGGCAATTTCATGCGCGAGCTAATATAATATATATATTACGATATGCAATCCCGTGCCTCACATGATCACAATAATTCGGCTTCCGCGAGACAAAAGCGTCACCGAAATTTTCTCTCGCGCGGTTCCAGTATAAGCGAAAGACTCTTTAGAAGCGCGAGGAAAGATCGAGGGGAGCTATAGAGAGAGAGAGACGACTAACAGCGGGGAGAATCACGGAGAAGAGAGACAGAGAGAGGAGAGAGAGAGGAGAAATCGAGAGGAGGGGAGGGGAAAGAGAACATGCAAGTGAGAGAGAGAGAAAAAGAAATGGAGGGCAGAAATAAAAATCAAGAGAGGGAGAGAGAGAAAAAAAGAAAGAAATGGGAGGCAGAAATAAAAAGCAAGGAGGAGAGAGAGAGAGAGATAGAGAAGAAGAGAGAGGAAGAGATGAGAACGAAAGAGATGAGAGAGAGAGCAATATCACGAGCAGCTATACGAAAATCACGATTCTAACGTGTTTAACTTGTGAAGCGCAGCGTCGGTGAAAAGTAACGACATCTTTTCGACTCGTGACGGTTCGTAAGAATTCACGCGATGTCACCGGACCGCAGATAGGTAATTGCGTCGTTTAGAATTTATGGCAGGAGTTAGACCTAAGACGTTAAGAGTCTCCGCAGAGCGTCTGGGCTCATCTTGAGGTCTGTTGCGTAGAATGATAAACGTAACATTTAAGTCGTGCGTAGTGACACCTTTTGTTAGGCGCAGATTGCAGTATACCGCAGTTGCGTACACACCCCCTCATTTCAGCAACCTTTCTGCATTCTGCATACCTCCCAAATCCATTGGTTGCATACAATTGGCTGCTGAAACTCCTGTTTTATCATGGTGCATTGTGACCCTAACCCTTTAACCCTATTAAAAAAAACATTTTCCTTAATTGAAAGAAATAGTTAAATGATATAAGATAGAAAAATACAGAACAGGTAAATAATAAGAAATATCGGATGGGATCGCCTCCAAGGACCTTTGAGCGTTAATCCTGTGATGTAGACGGTTAGGCTATCGCATGCATATTGGGTTTCCAGATTATGGATGTGCCGTGGACTGTGGCATCATTTGGATGGCAGTTCAGGAATCCATGTTTAAACCCTTCCTCTTAAGTATGAATATAATATAATATATTTATATATTATATTTATATATAATATACAATAACTATAATATATAATATATTATATTATATATATTATAATATTTATATTATATAATTAATATAATATAAGGGTCAAAAGGTTATCAGAACTTACTCTTTCGCACCGGTCAGCTGGAAGCACATTTCATGGTCATTTAAATAAAGATGATAAAAAATGCGTTAGTTTCAGCGCTGAAACAAAAAAGTTTTCACTCTGTCCCGTTAGCCCATTGTCCTTCAGAAAATGTCTGATCTGAGCTTTCCCACTGCCTTTGACCTGTGACCTCAATTTTGGCAACAGTGAGTGGCTTTTCCTACCAATGATGCCTATACAACCGACTATCCGTCCAGCCTTAGGTCGAAACCGTTTTAGGATTGTGCCACAATTCTTGCATTTCCTCCCGTATACCTTAAGGTTAATGAGGGAATGTATTCCCCCTTTATTTGTACACCTCTTGACCTTTTGCACCTTTGACCCCCCAGCTTCGACAATCCCAACTCGTTTTCGGATTACCCCCTTAGTCCACGACCTTCTTCGAATCCGTACTGTCGAGCCCGTTTAGATTTGTGCCCAACTGTTGACGAACGCCGACGCACTCACGACGGACGCACGCACGGAGCAGCTCATTGCGATTATCACAAGCTGCATCTGACCAATAGTAGATAATAACACATGAATGCTTATAATTTAATTCTACTTGCATCTGACATATGTCATATGAGCTTAATAAAAAACAGACACAAGAGCAGCCCCATCGGCAAGAGGCTAGTAGAAGAGTAGTAAAAACGAGTAGGTCAGACCTCTAAGGGTAATCTTTATCAGGGTAAACTAACATAACCACGTTTAGGAGCACACATGTATCAGCAATGTATACCCAACCTAAGAACAGTTAGACAAGTTATATATGTATTTACCCAACATGTACGTGAGAGCAGTAGACAAGCGCATGCGTTATCCAACCATCACAGGAGATAAGCCAGCCATATGTACAGGCATAGGTTATGTACTTTTACCCAGAATGTACGAGAAGCAGTAGACAACCGCAGGTTATCCAACATAAGGTATATAAGAGCATATGTACAGGCATAGTATGTATTACCGAATGTAGGGAACAGTTAGACAAGCGCAGCGTTTCCAACATACCCACGCGCTATATAAGAAGCATATATATGTCAGGGCACATTCTAATAGCACAGCCTTACGCTGGGCAGTCTTGTGCGAGCATGCTATTATATATAGCGCGGTACATTACCGCCCCCCCTTCCCCCTTGCACCGCGATGACGAGCAGCAGCCGATCAGGCAGCAGCGAGAGGCTTGGAGAGCGCGACATTGCTAAGATTTTCTTGGCGCAGTGAAGCCATTAACTTGCGAGATCCGATTTATTTCGGCGCAGCCATCACTGCCTGCTTGCTCTGCCTGCGTGCTGCTGCTGCTGCCTGCCTACTGCTGCTGCTGCTGCTTGCTGCTGCGATGCTTCATACGCCAGTTCAGGCAGCGCGTACGGATATACGCGCGAGCACGCACGCACGTACGCTTGCACACCACGCAAGCCCGCAGACATACACACACACACACATCACACAACAATACACACATACACATACACACACATACACATACACACGCCACACGCCAACACGCAACTCACACGCACCGCACACGCACACACCACACACACACAACACACACACACAATACACCACACACGACGCACACACCACCACACACACAACACACACACACACACACACACACGCACACACACAGACACACGCACGCACACACCGCAGCCAGGGAGGCACATGCTACCATACACACGCACGCATGCACGCCACGTACTTACAGCGTGCTAGCATGTAAACAGCACGCGCACGCACGCCACACAGAGGCATGCACGACACGCCAGCCAGGCAACATGTACACTGGCATACGCACCGCACGCACGCACGCACGCTAGACTTTGTGAATACACACTCATAGCAACACGGAGGCCGCACATGTATTATACGCACGAAACCGCGTGCTTCACACACACACACACACACAGACACACACACACACACACACACACACACACACACACACACCACACACCACACACACGCACACACACACGCACACCGCACACGCCCCCCCCCCAACACACACTCACTTGTTCACCGGTGGCGAGACGCACCGCGTTACGTCGCTGTCGCATGAGATCTGCTGATTGGGAGCATACGTTAGATGCTGCATGGCGATGGAAGCGCGCAGGCCGGCATCAGTGCAAGACGCCCGCCCGCGCGCGACCCCCGTCGCGACACAGACGCGAAGACGTAATCCCTTTGGCCTGCATACTGGAATTGCCCACCAGGCATGCGATGTCAATGGCACAAATGCATTTTAGATTCTTCTAAGTGGACCGTCTCTCCCCCGCGCGCGCACGGTTTTAAAAGCCGTCCTTTTCATGCAAAAAGTCATAAAGACATCGGGGAGCGCGTAGACTGGCCCGCGTCCGCGATGCAGCGGCCGGCTCGTACCGCGATACGCGCGCCGAAAGCGGCCGTCTACGGAAAACGGATTTTTAACATAAAGTGAGTCCGCGGGCGACGGCAAACACAATCGTGGGGAGGGTTTTTTTTGTTTAGTTTCCGCGCGCGCATTTTAGCGCGATAACGACATGCGGAAATATTTGATCCTGTCCGTGTTTGTTTTATTGACATTTTTCCGCAACGATATATAAGTTCGACTGAGGAAAATGAGATTTCGCTCCGCGTCGTGTGCGACGTGCCACGTGCTTCACGCATGCGCGGGGGACGCACGCGCGGTGCATGCAGGGAGGGTAGCCAGTTGTGTCACTCATCTTAGCAGCAGACGAGGTTGTCTTCCGAAGAATCACTTTATCGCCATATACCTTCTAAACAGTTTCTCACCAGGAAATATCAACTCATAAACAGGTGACGTTGGTAGAACAAGAACTACCTTACTACTATACCGTCTCAATGGTTTCCCATCAGTAAAATAGCAGCATCTCCAGAGACATCAAACTCAGGCAGCTCTCACAAACGCGTCCCCACAAACGAGAAGATCTGATTCATGAACTTCAAACTCGCCCCATCCACCCACCAAAAAAATCCCGTGACTCTGGCAATACACACACACACACACACACCCGCACGCACGCACGCACGCACGCACGCACGCACGCACGCACACACACACACACTACAAGCGCACACTCTCACGCAACACATATACAATGCATTTCACGATAGATAATTGCGCGGAATTCCAACAGAGCGGATTTCTAGAGCGAACAATGACCACCATTTACGTGTATAGGGTTTCGCGTACGGCGTCACACCACCCATGCCCATCTCCGGACGTCAAGCGCATTCGACATACACGGGAACATTGCTGATGCTTCGATTAATGTTTCCCTCCGACACATCGGGTCCTTTCATGTCGAACGTAACCGCGCCCCCCTCTACCGTTTCCCCCCTCACGCCACGATTTATAATGTCTCCCGGAATAGTACCCACACTGTTCATCCCTTGTCAGGAAAAAAACCGTTATCGCTCACTCTCTCCCTGTCTCTCTCCCTGTGTCTCTCTTTTCCCCTCTCTCTCCTTCTCCCCCTCTCTCTGTCTGTCGCTCTTTCTCTCCCCGCTTTCTGTCTGTCTCTCTTTCTCTCCCCTTCTCTCTCTCGCTCCATGTCAGTCTCTCTGTGTGTGTCTTCCTCTCACCCCTCTCTCTGTGTCTCTCTCCTCTCGCTCCTCTCTCGCAACGGAGATACAATCGCGGTCCGCATTCAAACCGAATCATAAGACTCGATTTGTTCATGTCATCCCTCGGCTTAGATAAGACCGGCTGAGCTGGCCGGGTCATTATGTGATGATGATAAAAGCATTCTCTTGTATACGAGCGTGGCTCCTACTGACCCAGGAGAGAGAAGGGGAGAGGAGAAAGAGCGAGCGAGAGCGAGAGAGTGGTTCGAGCAGCGCAATCATGGAGCACATATACTGGCAGGTAGGCATTCTTCGCATACTGAATTACCCCTATGTATTGTTTATTCCGCTGTTCTCCTCTCACAATCTCGTGCTCTCCTCTTCTGTCTCAGGCTCTCTCTCTCTCCATCCCGCCATCTCTCTGTCGTCTCGTCGATCTCTCTCTCTCCTCTCTCCCGCTCTCCATCTCTCTCCTCTCTCCTGTCTCTTCTCTCTCTCCTCTCTCTCTCTCCTCTCTCTCTCTCTCTCTGTCTGTCTGTCCTGTCTGTCTGTCTTGTCCTGTCTGTCTGTCTGTCATGTCTCTCTCTCTCTATCTATCTGTCTATTATCTATTTATCTATCTAAATAAACTAACTAACTAACCAACTAACTAACTCACCTCACTTTTCTCTCTTTCTCTCTCCTTTCCTTCTCTCCCCCCCCCCTTTCCTCCTCCATCTCCTCTAATCTCTCTCATCTCCTCTCTCTCTCTCTCTCTCTTTCTCTCTCTCTCAGTCTCTTCTCTCTCTCCTATATAAGTGAGGTATATATAATATGATTATATAAATCTTTCTAATCTCAA
>NW_014577100.1:594388-603069 GCF_000485595.1 Priapulus caudatus | reverse complement strand
TGCGTCACGCACGCACACCCACTACGCACGCAACGCACACACACACTACGCACCGGCGCGCGCGCCACACACGCCACATGCACACGCAACACGCTACACGCACACCCACACGCACGCCACGCACGCGTAGGCGACCGCTGCCGACACGTCAGTCAGATCGTGCGCTCGTGACGTGAGACGCACGCATGAATTACTACTATACACTACTGCCGCTCGTTGCAGGCCAGGCTTAATGGGGCTCGGCGTAATTAGAAGTACCACTTTGTCACGGCGCGGTAGAGGCCAGACAGCGTTTCTCGGTAGACACTCAAACGCGCAAAATCGCGCCCTCCATGCTAGCCGCGATATGCTTCTCTCTTCGCGCTGAAATTATCGCGGTGCGTCGAAAGCAGACGGGCACCACCTCCACTTTATATATAGCGGCCTGATAATTTTTGGATGGAGCTGCTGGCTTGTTTTGCGCTGACAAGCTCTTGTGATTTTATAATACCAGTAACCTAAATACTAGTAATAAAGCAAGGGGTAGGACGATGAATATGAGGCTAGGGCGATTTAGGTGAGAGCGGAGGAGGGAGGGAGCTGCGAGAGCAGACTAACTAGAGAGAGGGAGCAGTGAGAGAGAGACGAGAGAGAGAGAGAGACGTAGACGAGAGAGAATAGCAGAGAGCAGAGAGAGGGGGGCAGACAGATAGAGGAAGCAGAGAGAGAGAGAGAGCAGCAGAACGATGAGAGAGAGGAGAGGGGAGAGGAGAGAGAGAGATGAGATGAGGAGATGGAGAGATAGAGTGAGATAGACAGAAAGCAGACGGTGCGAGAGAGAGAGAAACAAAGCTACACACAGAATTCGTTTCAAAAGTCGAAATAGCAATTATCCAACAAGTTGCTTCGTTTCTCCGCTTCCATGCTGACGAGACGATCATTTTGTCGATCGGTTCTTCGACATTTTTATTTCCAAACACGCCACCGCACACACACCCGCACATCGCCGGCACAGCACGCCACGGCATGCGGAAATCTTCTCTCGCCATGGTCTTCGCCTTTTCTCCTCTCTCTCTCTCTCTCTCTCTCTCTCTCTCTCTCTCTCTCTCTTCTCTCTCTCTCTCTCTCGCCATCTCTCTCTCTCTCTCTCTCTCTCTCTCCCCATACTTCTCTCCCCCATCTCTCTCTCAAGTCACTGACAGCACGTTTCTTCTTGCCCGCTATTATTTATCTGCGAGATGGCAGACAGAAAGTTACATACGTCAACCCGTCGCCGGCTGGGCGCCAATGGCTCCCGGCTCCTCATCCTCGCCCCTAATCCCAATCCTTTTATTTGTCCCGCGATCTTCCGTTCTGCTCTTCCCGTCTTCGCTCTGTCTCCCATTCTCCCTTCTTGCCTCCCCCAACTCCGCTTCCGTATCCCTATCATTCTCCATTTATCTCCGCATCCCTCCTCTCTGCCTCCCCTCTGTCTCCGCACCATCCTCATTCCTGCATCCCTCATCCTTCGTCATAGCTTTCATCCTCACTTTCTGCGCTCCTCCATTCCTCCCTTCTGCCTCCTCATTTCCTCACTTTCTGCTTCCCATCCTCCCTTCTGCTTCCCATCCTCCCTTCGCCTCCCTATCCTCCTTCTGCCTTCCCCATCCTCCCTTCATAGCCTTCCATCCTCTCTTCTGCCTCCCCATCCTTCCCTTCTGCCTCCCCAACTCCCTTATGCCTCCCCCATCCTCCTCATTCTTTGCCCCCCATCCTCCATTTTCTGCCTCCCCATCCTCCATTCTGCCCCCATCCTCCCTTCGCCTCCCCCATAGCTACCTTTCTGCCTCTCCCATCCTCGCCTTCTGCCTCCCCAATCCTCCCTTCTGCCTCCCATTCTCCGCTCTAGCTCCCCATTCCTCCCGCTCTTGCCTCCCTCATCCTCCGCTCTGCCTTTCCCCATCTCCCTTCTGCCTACCCCATCCTCCCTTCTGCTCCCAATCCTCCCTTCCTTGCTTCCCCATCCTCCCTTCGCCTCCACCATCTTCCAATTCTGCCTCGCCATCCTCCCTTATGCCTACCCCATCTCCCGCCACGGGCTTCAGCATCAAACGTTCCGCCTCTCCGCAATCACCGCTCTGCCTACTTCATCCCTCCCCGGTGTCGCGCGGCTTCGGCGCCGCGCTGGGTGTGTGTGTGTGTGTTGTGTGTGTTGTTGTGTGTGTGTGTGTGTGTGTGTGTGTGTGTGTGTATGTTGGTGTGTGTGGCTGTGTGCGCACGTGTGCGTGCGTGTGTGTGTGGGGGAGATCTGGTTGTATGATACTGAATATATATGTACACGGCGCGTAAACGCAGTGTTACGCGAATAGATGTTCGATTAAGCACTATCTATCTATTTTATACACGTGTATTGCGGAAGTTATGGATGCATGGTAGAAGAAGAAATTAAACGAAAAATAAAAAGAAGACGAAGAAGACGCCGATGATAAAGAATACGAAGGAAGCGAAGAAGACGAAAAATATAACTAGAAAGAGAAAGAAATGAAGAGGAGGAGAACGAAGGTGATGACGACGAAGGAGACGAAGATGAAGATGAAGAAGAAAAAGAAGGAGGAGAAAAAGGAGGAGGAGGGAAACAAGAAGAAGAAGATAATGATGAAGAAGAAGAAGAATAGAGACGAGGATTGGTGCTAATTCTCCACCGACTAGATTCACCCCAGTATTACCCACCGCACGCACCCGACCGCCGGACTCCGCGAGAGAGAAAGAAGGCCTTTTCAGCAATTTCATTTCATTTAACCGAAATGGACATGCAGTCGCAGCCCCCCGATCCGACAACAATAGCAACAGCAGTAGCAGCAGCAGCATCAGCAGTAGTAGCAGCAGCAGCAACATCATCATCATCATCATCATCATCATCCTCATCAGCAGCAGCAGCAGCAGTGGGCGAGACGGGCTTCGAAGCTTTCGCCCGCCGACGGGAAAGAAAGACTCGCAAATTCACGCCATTCATCTGTGCTTTCTAGCGGGCAGCGCCCCCTCCGCATTCACGCGCGCGCGCCGCGCCTTTCTTCCCGGCATAAAGGTTGCGAAAATAAAATCAGCGGCAAAGATGTCGGGGCAAACAGTGAGCCAAATTACATCAGCATAATTAACAGACTTGAGCACACTCCTCGGCTGAATTGAATTGTCGTTGATGAGACGCGACAGAGAAGGGGCCAAAGGGCAGTTGTAAAGAGAAGCAATGGGAGCAGCGGGCATGAATAACCGTCCCATTGGCAAACTACGACTACCAAACCCCCCCGTTTGTCCTTGTCTCATCGTCATCTTATTTCCATACGTTCATTCATTAAATATCACGCTCTACTCATTGAATTCACGAGCAAAGAGGAGGAAACGGAGAAGCAATGTGAATCTGCGATAGAAGAACTAAAGCCCTGCTCGAAACACCCGTCTTCATTATACACACGTAACGTTGTCAACAATATTACTTTCTCGCTAATTCCCGCCCACTGTAGCCGAGATGCTAGCTGCTAAAAAAATGGGTTCGCACGTCTCTTCTCATTCACCCTCTGCTGCTCTAGAAGTCAATTCCTTCAAGAAAGTGAATAGAAGACGACGCATTGAGCGCGTGCACGGTCCGACGCGCCCAACAGTATCGACGAATCTCGCGAGAGAGAAGCCCATGCTCAAGCAACTACAGAGGCCAACCGCTAGCGGATGCGATCGAGTGAAGCCAACATTGGCGCGCTGGCTCTGTCTCGCCTTCCATCGCTCGCGCACATCGATCGGCAGCGAATCGTGCGTGCGTCCTCTCTCTCTCTAGATCTCTCTAGATCTCTCTCTCTCTCTCTCTCTCTCTCTCTGAGAGGGATGCGGAGGTAGGCGGAGGGAGGGGGAGAGAGAGGGATGCGGAGGGAGAGGGACGAGAGAGGGATGCGGAGGGAGGCGGAGGGAGGGAGAGGGAGGGGGAGGGAGAGTGACGAGAGAGGGATGCGGAGGGTGTCACGCCCGTTACTTAACAGCGTAAAATATTTATAATTATTCGATGACATGGTCGCCAGCTGAAGGAAGAACATAGGATAAACTTACGCTTGGGATTCGCGAATCATGACCCGTATGAGATGAAGGCTATAGCATGAATCAATCCGATATAAAATATGGAAATGAAAATAACATATGTAATCTTGGTCACGGTATTTGACGCATCGCAACGGTTTCAGTATAAAATTATATCTATTCATACCGTCCGCGCCTCCGTACGTGCGTGGCGCTTGCGCGCGTGTACGTGCTTGCGAGCGTGTGTGTGCGTGCGTACGTGCTTGCGAGCGTGTGTGTGCGCACGTGCTTGCGCGCGTATATGTATGCATGCGTTCTTGTGTGCGCGCATTTGCGTGCGTGGGTATATGTGTGTGTATGTGTATGCGTGTGCGTGTGTGTGTGTGCGTGCGTGCGTGTGCGTGTGTGTGTGTGTGTGTGCGTGCGTGCGTGTGCGTGTGTGCGCGTGTGTGTGTGCCTATGTGTGTGTGCGTGCGTGCGTACGTGCGTGCGTATGTGTGTGTGTTTGCGCGCATTGTCATCTAATTAACGCACACTTGTATCGCCTAATGAAAGTTAAATATCATCAATTTGTCACAGCGCTGCTTTGTATTTATTACGTTTCATTTTAATGACACACGTCCGGCGCGAGGAACAATAGCTAACGCGTATGAAATGTGATAGCCCGATATACGATCGCATCTGATTAACAATGTCATAATGAGTATTCCATCGCAGAGTGGATAGTTACTAATGACTGATGTCGATGACAAACAATGGCGCCCTGATGCGAAATGCGTTTCGAAGCACCGCTGCTTACAGATCATCTTCGCGTTACCACCCAACGATGCTTTCCGTGATTTTATTTTCATAATCCTTCCTTCATTCGTTGTTTTTTTCTTCTTCTAAAAAGTGGTTTTAAACACACCGCGCGAGCAACCCCACCCTACACGCAGTTTGATGTTTCGCGTTATCACATACCACCCCTATGCACCTCACCCACCGAAGACTCAATTACTCCGCTTTCACTTCTTTGAATCCTCATCGTGGAGCTGAGAACCATATCTCGCGACAACAGCCGCGTGCATATACCCGCTGCTAGCGCCATTACATCAGCGCCACCTAGTGGCTCAACATGGCCTGTGTCACACGGACACGTCATCTAAATTATGCGGGGCGACGAGTGGCGTAAGATTGTGTAAGAGTACGTGAGAGTAATGGAATGCCAACACCCCACGCAGTGAAGCCTGGGTGCTCAGGCTCTCTCAAGATCTTTATACTGTTATAATTACATTACGCTTACACTTACAGTACTCTTATTATGTTTATTTATTTTACTTCCATTAAGGAAGCTCCGGTCCCTCTCATCTCTGTCCTCTCTCTCCCTATGGTCTCTCTCCTTCCTCCCTCCCTCCCTCCGGTCCCTCTCTTCTCTCCCTCCGTCCCTCGCCTAACCCTCTCTTTCCCTCCCTCCACCTCCTCCTTCCTCCCATCCCTCCCAGGCACTCCCTCTCCGCCTCCTAGCTCCCCCTCTTCTCTTCTCCACCTCGCAGAGTGCAGCCGAGTAAGAGAGACAGTTATTCTACGCGGGCAGCGCCTTGCGAGCAGCGACGATTAACGTTGTCAGAAGTAAAACAATTTGTGACGCTAATTCCTACCTCCTAATTTCGTAATTTTCCATTCGGCTTTCGGCGACCCCGTCGAGCCGCGACCCGGGGCAGACCACCAGCGCTCGCAGACGCTCCTAATTGCCTCTCGGACTCTCGCCAGTTTTAATTTCAATAACAGCAATGTGATTGTGGATAAAAATTAGATTAAAACGGGAGGAAGCAGCGCGAGAATTGGATTATGTGGGTTCGGCTCTCATTTAGCTGCCCTCGTTGCGGGCCCGCGCCGGAGGGATTTGGGGAATTATGCCTCGTAAATGGTAGAGAATTAATTTGGCTGCTGCTCTGATCAGGGCCAATAATCGAATTAGGTATTGTTTAGATGTGGTCGGGCTAATGAGAGAACAAGGGGTGAGAGGGGATGGGTGCGCGCGAGCGAGTGCGTGTGCGCGCATGTGTGTGTGTGTGTTCGCTTCACGGGAATTTCAAGCGGGGTATATACTACGTTCGTACTAGATCATATTCGCAGGTCGCGTCGCGTGCGTAGGAGGAAGCAATGCATTTATGATGCGAGAATTAAGCTGACATGGCAGCGTCGAGGGAACTGCTGGTGGCTACCGGTAACAAGTGCTTAACTCTGAGTAAGATCCCGGGCCACGCTATTCGACACAAGATGTTCCAGTTCACGTGTGCATATAAATATTCGACATAATATGAACTCGTGTGATGAATTATGAGTGATATGTACGCGAATGATATGCTATGACGTTGATATGCGCAGACACGTGCACGGAATCCGATTGGTCGCCGAGCTAATCACGTGCGACAACATGGCGACAAAATCTGCCAGCGCTTTCGGTTAATTTTCTAGTCACGTGATCACAACGAACCAATCGAATTCTCATCAAAATAGAGACATGGCTTTCATGAGCGTATATTAGGGCTACACGATGTCGAATTGATATCTACCGGGTATATCACTATTTGACATCCACGGTGTTATTGTGTGATGGTAATAACACACGCATAGTTATATAGTATACGAGGATGATAGGATGTAATCGAATATATACGCACACGTGCACGCACGCACGCACGCACGCACGCACGCTCACACACACACACACACACACGCGTGTGCGTGTGCGTGTGCGCGCGCGTGCGTGCGCGCGTGCGAACGTGCGCGCGTGCGTGCGTGCGTGCGCGCGCGTGTGTGTGTACTTAGCTAAGCATGGAACCATGAATACATAATTATTCGTGGAACCCGAGATGGCATAGGCTAAGGCCAACGCATGCCCTCGACAAAATTATTTATTTATTATTTATATATAGGTATACTTCATGATTATAAGCCGCTGATAGAGTTCGTGGTTTACGCACCGCGGACAGGTGTAATTGTGAAAGCGGAAATACACCCGCGCACCTCCTCCCATATCCTGCCCTACCATTTCTTCCACCGCCACCTCTTCTACCCTCCCTACCTGCGTAATGCTGACAATGGGTGCAGAAGAAAGAGAGACAGACAGAAAGAGCGAAAGAAAGAAAGAGAGAGAGGGATAGGAAGAGAGAGCGCGCGAAATTGAGAGAGAGAGAGGAGGAGGAAGAGGGAAGAGAGACAGCAAGAGAGAGAGAGCGATCGAGAGAGAGAAAGAGACAAAGAGAGAGTGGGGAGAGAGACATAAAGAGAGAGAAATCCAACGCCCGCGCGCGCGCGCGAGAGAGAGAGAGAGAGAGAGAGAGAGAGAGAGAGAGAGAGAGTCTCTCTCTCGCTCTCGCGCGCTCTCTCTATCTAGATCTCTCTCCCTCGCTCCCTCACTCCGTCTCTCTGCCTCTCTGTCTCTCCCTCGCTCTGTGTAAGTGTTGTGTGTGTGTGTGCGCGCGCGCACGCGTGCGTGCGTGTATGTGTGTGTATGCGTGTGTGTGCGCGCGTGTGTATGTGTGTGTCATTACAGCTAGAAGCGGTGACCCGGCGGTAATGAACTGTAAACCATCATATATATGTGTGTAAAGTTATACGAACCCGACCCGCGCCCACACGTCCCGTGGGAGTACAATAAGTAATTAACCCCAATTGAAGGCGCCAACCTTATGCGTTTCAACAATTGTCATCTACGTGTCATAACTGCAGATATACGTGTGAAGTCACTGAGTATGTAAGACAGGGCTAATGTAGCCGATGACAGCACGTACACCATTCTAAGACCTAATTCACCCCGCCCACCCCCATATCGTTAGAGTACGGGTGACAACTTTCCACGTTGAACAATGTTAACATATGCTATGGTTCTTCTTTCTTTCTTTCAATGCATTTGGTGTATGTAAACATGGAGGTCACTAATTTAAACTGTGAATTCGAAGAGCAAACCATTAAAACAGGCAAACACACAGATACACAAATAAACAAATAAATAAACAAACAAACAAACGAACGAACACAGAACACTGCGGTTTCTCATCATCTTATGCGTTGCTACGCGCGCGCACATTTTCCAGCCAATTTCACTTTCCCAAAAACGTGTTCTTTGCGGCACAAAGCTAACCTTTTCTGACTCAACGTCCGGCCGTCTATTTGCGTTTGGAAAATTTCGCCGACTGCGTGTATTTAAGCCTGTGCTGCTCTGTCGCCCGCGGGTACGAAAAAAACGCCCCCTCCCTTCGAAAAAAGTCACATATCAGCGGCTCTCTCTCGACAGGCGTGACAGAAACCCGCTGTTCGCGTCGCAAAACACTTTACCTGTTGATTGCCAGGTGAGCGTCAGCCGCCGTGCGCAGGTACGCTGATCGTGACAGGTGTGAGTGGCGTGGGAAATTTTGCACGAGGTAAAAAAAGGAAAATCCTCGCGAAAAGAGGATAAGAGAGCAATTGATGATTTACTGACGTAAGCGGTGCTGGGACGAGAGCGCGACCATGAAAACGCTTCCTGCTCACCGGTAAGATGCCGAACCACTTGATTTTTGACGCCGCCGTGCGCCGGCAGAACAGAGAAAGAAGAGGTGGGCAATAGCCCAGCGTGTTAGAAACCACGGAGGAAGAGGGAGACCTAGTTCAGACCAACGGGAAAGAGGGAGGCCTAGCTA
>NW_014577100.1:584878-594363 GCF_000485595.1 Priapulus caudatus | reverse complement strand
GTGTGTGTGTGTGTGTGTGTGTGTGTGTGTGTCTGTCTGTCTGTCTGGCTCTCTCTCTCTCTTTGTGTGTGTGTGTGTGCGTGCGTGCGTGCGTGCGTGCGTGCGTGCGTGCGCGCGTGTCTGTGTATGTGTGCGTATGCGTATGTGCGTGCGTGTGTGTCTGTGCGTGCATGCGTATGTGTGTGCGTCAGCATGTGCGTGCGTGCGTGCGTGTGCGTGCGTGTGTGCGTGCATTGTGTCTTAACTGACATATTCTCTCTAGAAATTCACCTGCGAAAAACTAGTAAATATATTCCGAGCATTATACTCGCACTTTTGAATGCTCGCGTAGCCAACTATTTCAACCGTTCAAAACGTGTGTAAAAGAAATAATTATGTGATGCTAATGTAAGGTGTCTATCATTGACGCTACTTCACCCTCATGGCGTGGATGGTCTGGATTAAAAATAAACAAATGCATGAAAAACAAATTGTCTTTTTAATATCGATAATATATTACGTGAGCCGGACGCACGGAAACGCATTCTAACGTTGTAATGATTTACGCAAGCTAATATTTATATTAATAGTTAATATTAATAGCTATTAGTAGCAAATTGCCACACTCTTGTTTTATCAGAGCGCTGACGCGACCGCCTCCCTGCTCGCGTTTATTCTTACTTATACATGCACATAATATTATCGAGTAATTAACGAAAAATTTCGCTCGTCCTTTGATTTTCAACATTTGCCGAATTGCCTGCGCGCGAGAAACAGCCATCAATGTCAGCTACCATCGCCGATGTTGACAAAATGGATTATTTCGATTTCGTACGGCGCGTGTTAAGTCGTTTTTCGATACAATCATTTGCATTCGGCACACGCTTAATATAGTTTAGAACGCATAAATTTGCGTTCGCTGGCGAGTCAATCATTTCGGCACACATCGCCCCGTCTCCGTGGGGTTTGTGCTAGCCTCGCACGTCAGTCAGTCCGCCGTGGAGAATAAAAACAAAAATATCTAAAATATCGGTAGTGGCCCGTCATGGTGAATTCAAAATGAGCTGACCAGACGGGACAAATAGATTTACACACACGATGGTGCGAGACTTTATTTAAATAATGATAATTAAGCACATTTTACGTGTTTGAATGCGTAAATCATTGACGCATTATAATTATTATGGGCGAGTTGAGCTGTTTCCCGCGGATGCAAGAACAAACAGCGTTTGAAGCTGACGTGACCAATCAAGAGTGGATTAATTTTAAGCGTATATTATATTTATATAACTGATCCACTGTTGAACCCGCAGACAAATTGCGACCGCGGGCACAATTAGCTTGGATTAATCTGGCTTTAACCTCGCATTGTTAGTTATAATTATACATAAATGCAAAATAAGTGAGAACATGATTGTCATATACATGTTCTGCAGTTTAAATGCATTTAGAAGGCGGAGAACTTGATGTATATATATATATATATATATATATATAATATTATTATTATTTATATATATAGATATAGATGATAGCGTGTATCCATGAGTATATCAGTGGGTAGCGGACTACCTCACTCTGTCATTTAATACTAGTGAAAAACTTCGGTAACACTTCGGGTAATGAACTGATGATAACCAGCAAGTCATGCCCCCGCCGCCGTCCGGCCGATGATGGATTGAATTGATGATGATGATGACGGTGATGATGTGCGGGTTTATATCTCGACAACAGGCTTTCCAGCACTGTCAGCTGCCATTCCTCTTATTCCATGCAGCACGGAAATATAAGACGCGTGCACGCAGATGCCACATGATGGACGGCTGCAAATTTCCGCTTTGTGACGAATGTGAATGGAGTCACCGCCCTGCACTGCAGCGACGCAACTATAATATATATTATAATGATAATATAGAGAGAGAGAGAGAGAGAGAGAGCGAGAGACAGGGAGAGAGAGAGACAGGGAGAGCGAAGGAGAAAGCGCGCTCGAGAGAGAGCTAGAGAGAGAGAGCGAGTGAGAAAGACAGGCGACAGCGAAACGACGATGAGAGCGCGCGGCCAGTACCGGAGCTGCTGATGGCGCGTGCCGCTGCCGCTGCAAGTGCAGCGCGTTCGCAGGGAGGACCGACCTCTCTCTCGCGCGGAGCCAAAGTAAGATCTCTAATGGACGATAGCGACCGCTAGTAAGCTTCTTACAACGCAATCTGGCTAGGCTGCGCCTAGCCAGCCAGCAACGACAGCTGCTCACTTATCAACCCGAGAAGGCAGACATGAAGCGAAACCGCACGTCGGTAACATCGTAGAATATGTCGTAGTAGGAGAAAGGAGGCGGGCGGAAGCAGTGGTATGATTTTTTGGAGAGTTTAAATCTATAAATGAATAAGGTAACGCGCCCGAATCACGCTATGGTCGTAACATCATGGCCTTACTCGTCCATGTACCGACGAGTATGGTTTTCGGAAGCATTGCTTTTTTCATTTAATTACGCTCGCTTTGATGGTACTCAGATCTTTATATGTAATATTCATAGGCTGTGACTTCTTCGTATCGACTGCTTTATACTCTGTTATTAATCCTCACGCAAGCATCTCGCTACGCACGCGCCGTATTCTTACACACACTCTACAGAATGTGAACTCATGTACGCCAATTTAGCCCCCACGGTTCCCACCATCTCGGTCTCCAATCACATAACAAAGTGCTTCATTAAACTAAGTGATTAATTATCCCCACCACTACAAAGACAAGAAGGTTGTTGAATCTCGAAGAAAAGAAGAAGAAGATGCGAAGAGAAAGACGATTGAAATCTTTCGCGAGTGACCGGCGCAATGCGTACGCAACATCATTTATTCTCTCTCCGAAGGCCCAGTGCTACGGTGTCCTACACGGAGTCGAAGACATTCACGAGCTCACCATGGAATTGGGCTAATGTGTTAAGATATAGGCCAATTATAACGCCGCGACTCTGAACCTTAACGGCCTAGCGCCCAAGCCTCGAACCTAATTACATTGCACACTTCTAGGCCACCGCCACCCCGGAAACACCACGCACCGCTCATCCACTCCTCTCTGGTCCTCGCATCCACCCAAGCTAATTCTCAGTTACAATGCAATTATCGTAGTTTCTCATAGTATTGCTAATAGTTAGCATAAGTTGCCATTGTTTACTGACAATTATCATTGTTATACTATAGTCACGCTATAGTTACGCATTGTTACCATATGTTAATTAACTAGATTGACTTAAGTTACCTATAAGTGACGATTAGATTAGCTAAACTATGTTATATTACCTATAAAGTTGTCATAATCATCCTATTTCTCTCATCTATAGTCAGATAACGCACTGGTCGTACTCTTAATATTCGTCACAGAACAGACGCTACACTCTAGCCCTGGCATCACTACGAACGCCATGGGCGCACGCGAACGCGAGGCGCTCCACCTTACCTTTCAGGACTTGTTCGGCGGCGCCCCCTCTGCGCTCCGCAGGCGGATCTCCGAGCGCCGAACTTGAAGTCGCGCAGCTTCAGATAGGCGAGATCGCCAGCCAGCACGAGGAGGCCTTAGTCGAGCTGTGACGTAATCCGCCGCCGCGTAGAAAGGGAGCAGCTTGGCGAGCTCGTAGAACTCAAATAGTTCTCCTTGGCCGCGGCCGAACATGCGCGCTGCGTCGCCGTGAACTTCTCCGTTCTCAGCTACGCAGTATATCTGCGTGGGGAGAGAGAGAGAGAGAGAGAGAAGGTGAGAGAGGCTGAGGTGGAGCAACGTGATATGCGCTTGTTGCTTGTATTGTGGATGGAATCGCGGGTCCGATTTATGGATGGCATGTGTGCGTGGCCGCACGCACGCACACGCTGGCACGCACGCGCACATATACACGCACACGCCACACACACGCACACACACGCACGTACTACGCACTATTTTCATGATCTATAATAATATAATAATATGATATATATACATATAAATGACACTGTTACGTACATGTATAATACAATAGAGAATGTTCGTAAATAAATAATAAATAAAAATAAAATAAAAAAATATAATAATATGTATAATTCACATACGGGCGCAGATCAAATGATCGCGGTGGCAATTGTCAACGCCATTATTTATGTACGCTGAGCATCGTGAGCCCGATTATCTCATATCGCGAGCAATATTGCAGACACACACCCACGCACGCACAACACATACAAAACACACACTCGTGGGGCAGCACCACGCACGCACACGACGCCAGCACGCACACACATACCAACACACAACGCACGTGCAAAGCGGCAAAAACACCCAGCGCACACACATACAAACACACACACAACGCACTAACGGCACACACACATACACACATTACAAACACACACACACACACACACGCACGCAACGAGCAACGCACGCGCGCACATACACACACACATACCAGCATGACAATCACAACGCGCCCCCTCCCACGTCTGCATATTTGATGAAGCCATCCCGATTTTGCCACCGCGAGATGCCACGCGCGAGCGACGCATGTAGACGCAAAACTACACACTGGGGTCCAATAATCGTCCCGCAAAAATCCAAATCGGCTTCGCGGTGCGACGGGGAAAACCCGCGTTCGTTCTGACTCACGGCAGGGGGAGGGACGCAGGGTGACGGGTAGTTGGCACATACGTGACAGACGCAGCGGACGGACCGACGGGATAACTTATTACTTATAACTTATTAATTATAACTTATGCGTCGATGACATCAATTATTTACACGCGCAGCTATCACGACGGCTTCATCTTCTTTCATTGTTTCTCTCTCGCTCTCTCTCGCTCTCCCGCGCTCTCTCTCTCTCTCTCCCGCGCTCTCTCTCTCACTCTCTCTATCCCTCTCTCTGTGGCACACACACATACATACACACACACACGCACACACGCACGCACGCACACACACACACACACTCCCCCCGTATTTCATTATTATCATGATCGACAGTGCACTAGTTTCATGGGCGGTGGTCGCGTCGTGAGGTGGCATGTTGTATGTATCATGTGTGCATGCATGTGACAGCAACATGGTGGGTGCGAAATGATGTTACAGCGTCGGGGGGAAATGTTAATCGTTTGCGCGACAATGGGTATATTGTAACGGGCACATTCGTTTCAAGTGACGATAACGTGTGTCGCGCTCATATATATATATATATTTAGGGAGAGACACACCGGCGGGGAAAAGAGAGGGATAGAGAGAGATAGAGAGAGAGAGGCACCGAGAGAGGGATAGAGGAAAGAGAGAGAGAGCGAGAGAGGGATAGAGGAAAGAGAGAGAGAGAGAGAGAGAGAGAGAGAGAGAGAGAGAGAGAGAGAGAGAGAGAGAGAGAGAGAGAGAGAGAGATGCATGCAATGAAATCTGAAGGATTTCAGATTTATTTTTGCGACTCTATGTTATTAATTAAATGAATCCATATTGAACTTATCACGTATATATACACAACTTATTACACGCACGCACGCACGCACGCACGAACGAACGCACGCACGCACTTAGAGAGAGAGAGCGAGTGAGAAAGACAGCGACAGCGAACGCGAGAGAGACGCGCGGCAGTACCGGACTGCTGATGCGCGTGCCGCTGCTGCTGCAGTGCAGCGGTTCGCGGGAGGAGCCTCTCTCTCGCGCGAGCAAGTCAAGTCTCTATGACATGCGACGCTAGTAGCTCTTACATACCAATCTGCTAGCTGCCAGCCAGCCAGCAACGACAGCGCTCACTATCACCCGAGAAGGCAGATGATAAAGCGAAACCGCACGTCGGTAAATCGTAGAATATTCGTAGTAGAGAAAAGGAGGCGGGCGGGGAGGGGTTGATTTTTGGGAGAGTTTTAAATCTATAAATGAAAAGGTAACGCGCGAATCACGCTTGTCGTAACAGCGGCCTTTACTCGTCCATGTACCGACGAGTATGGTTCGGAGCATTGCTTTTTTCATTTTAATTACCTCCTTGTATGTACCGGATCTTATATATGTATATATCATAGCTGGTGACTTCTTCCGTAGATGCTTCATACTGTTTTAATCCTCACCAAGCATCTCCTACGCACCCGTATTCTACACACACTTACAGAATTGAACATAGTGTACCCAATTTTAGCTCCCACGGTTCCACCATCTGTCTCCCAATCACATACAAAGATGCTTCATTAAACTAGTGATTAATTATCCCCACCACTACAAAGACAAGAAGGTTGTTGAATGCGAAGAAAAGAAGAAGAGATGCGAAGAGAAAGACGATTGAAATCTTTCGCGAGTGACGCCGGCCAATGCGTAGCCAACATCATTTATTCTCCCCCCGAAGGCCCAGTCTACGGTGTCCTACACGGAGTCGGGACCATCACGAAGCTCACCATGGGAATTGGGCTAATGTGTTAAGATATAGGCAATTATAACCCGCGACTCTACGCTTAACCCTAGCGCCCAGCCTCAACCCTAATTACATTGCCACTTCTAGGCCACCGCCACCCACGAGAGACGCGCGCGCACGCACGCTCATCCACTCCTCTCTGTTCCTCGCATCCACAGCTGCTATTCTCAGTTACAATGCAATTATCGTAGTTCTCATAGTTGCTATAGTTAGCATAGTTGCCATTGTTACTACAGTTATCATTGTTACTATAGTCACCATAGTTACCATTGTTACCATAGTTACTAGATTGACTTTAGTTACCATAGTGACCATTGTTAGCTAAACTATGTTAATTACCATAGTTGTCATAATCATCCTATTCTTCTTCTCATCTTAGTCAGTACCATGGTCAGTACCTTTAATATTCGTCACAGACAGACGCTACACTCTACCCTGGGCATCACTACGGACGCCATGGGCCACGCGTAGCGAGCGCCACCTACCTTTCACGGACTTGTTCGGCGGCGCCCCCTCGCGGCTCCACGGCGGATCTCCGAGCCGACTGAAGTCGCGCAGCTTCAGATAGGAGATCGTCAGCCGCACGATGGAGGCCTTGTCGAGCTGTGACGTAATCGCTGCCGGTAGAGGGAGCAGCTTGGCGAGCTCGTAGAACTCATAGTTCTCCTTGCCGCGCCGACTGCGCGCTGCGTCGCGTGACTTCTCCTTCCTCAGCTCCAGTATACTGCGTGCGAGAGAGAGAGAGAAGGTGAGAGAGGCTGAGATGGAGACCGTGATAGCGTTGTGCTGTATTGTGTGATGGATCGCGGTGCGATTTATGGATGGCATGTGTCGTGGCCGCACGCACGCACACGCGCACGCACGCGCACATACACGCACACGCACACACACGCACACACACGCACGTACTACGCACTATTTTCATGATCTATATAATATAATATATGATATATATACATATAATGACACTGTTACGTACATGTATATACAATAAGAATGTTTCGTAAATAAATAAATAAATAAATAAATAAAAAAAATAAAAAAATGTATATTCACATACGGGCGCAGATCAAATGATCGCGGGTCAATTGTCAACGCCATTATCATGTACCGCTGACATCGTGACGCGATTTCTCTATCCGACAATATTGCAGACACACACCCACGCACGCACACACATACATCTAAATAAAAAACCCCGGCAAACACTCGCAGCAATAACAAAAGCCGCGTTCGTCAGCTGTATCAGTCCGTAGTATTCGCGTAACGCCGAGAAAATCAGCCCGGTAAAAAGCTCGCTCCCAGGCGGCTTGCGCGCCAATTCACGGGTCGCCGGTTAAGGCGGCGCGGCAGGTAGTTTTAAATATTAATAGTATGATTCAGGCATCTGAGTAAAAGCGAACGCAGTCTGTGATTTAGCCTTCGCCAACAACCCTTTACTCTGTCGTCGCCGTGCTTGCCCTCTATCGGTCAAAAATCTAGAAGAGAGAGAGAGAGCAAGAGAGACAGGGAGGAGCAGCGAGATTGCAGCTGCCGAGTTGTTCCATCAAGACCGAGAGAAGAGACGAGATGAGAGGAGAGAGAGAAGAGGAGACGAGAGATTGGAGGGAGATCATGTAGAAAGAGAGTGAGAGAGAGAGAGGATGAGAGAGAGAGAGAGAACGAAGAAGAGAGAGAGGAAGAGAGATAGAGGGAGATAAGATTGTCATTCGCTAATTTATTAGGGCTGACACATTATATTCTCGCGCGCACCAGCAGCCGCCGTCGATGGGCAATCGATGGGCAGCGGCTCGCTATTCTCCCCTTCTTTTTACATATACACCTCCTTCGAGTGTAGTAAAGGTTTTAATGAATCACCTTCGTATACAAAACACATGATAAACCACTCTTAAGTTGACTAATCGTTTTCCCTTCCTTTACCAATACACCTCCTTCGTTGATAGCGTTCTGCCGCTTTTTTCTTTTACAGATACACTCCTATCGTTGATACGTTCTCTTCGTCTTCCTTTTATCAATACACCTCCTTCGTTGATAACGTTTCTCCCTTCCTTTTAGTCAATATCACCTCCTTCGTGTGATACAAATTCAAATCGGCTCTATAGAACAGCACTGCGAACGAGAGAAGCATGTCTTTGACTTTAGACCGTTTCTTACGCGTGAGGCCTATCCGACGCCCCCTTCTTTTACAAATCTCATCGCCAGATACGAATTCACAACTCAGCTAACATTCTAGCGCGACAGGATAGAGACATTGTTCCCGCGGCTCGTTTAGAACATCCTCGAGACGGCGCATTGTCCTGTTTGGTCATTTCCCGTGACGCCATGCAGCCGCTAGGTGCATTGGTACTTGTCACGTAAGCCGGGAAGCGGATGCTTGTAATGTTTCGACGGTCGTGCGCGCGAGAAATATGGAAAGTATTGATGGTAGCGATTGTAATTATAACGCTCTCTAAAACATGGTAATTTTTAATTAATTTGAACCGGAGACCGGTAACAAAATCTACAGCGGGTTTGTTTCACTATGACAAAATAGAAATTGGGCATTAACGTTCTAATATATTTATCTATTTTTCTACGCCAATTTTTATATAGTGATATTTATCGCTGATGTGACGCACTGTTAATATTTATAAATATCCATGCAGTCACCACGTACCATCGATATCACGAGTGAAAGAATCTGACCTCGTGTTCTTTCGGTACTAACGCTGTGTCCATTATGCTGCACAGGATCTATATTTAACTCAATGCATGTATAGACAAATCTTAAACAGGTGTTGGCTGAACACCCAGTGCGCGCGACCGCATTTTTACGCGATGAAAATTCTACGTCGAAGTTTCACCAGATCATGGATGAACCAAGCCAAGGCATGAAGTCGCGCATAGGCATCAGCACATCGAGCATGCTGGCAGGCCCTGCCCAACGCCTCATCAGCTAGTCGAATAGAAAGAGAGAGAGAGAGAGGAGAGATGCGAGAGAGTGAGCGTAGTGTGGTGCGTGCGTGCGCGGTGCGTTGCAGTGCGTGCGTGTGCTTGCGCGGCGCACGGTCTGTGTGCGCGCGTGCGTTTGTGTGGCGTGTGTGTGTGTGGTGTTTGTGTGTGT
>NW_014577100.1:576162-582577 GCF_000485595.1 Priapulus caudatus | reverse complement strand
AAACACACACTCGTGGGGCAGCACCACGCACGCACACACGCCAGCACGCACACACATACCAACACACAACGCACGTACAGCGCACACCCAGCGCACACACATACAAACACACACACAACGCACAACGGCACACACACATACACACATACAAACACACACACACACACACACGCACGCACGAGCAACGCACGCGCGCACATACACACACACCAGCATGACAATGCAAACGCGCCCGCTCCCACGTCTGCATATTTGATAAGCCATCCCGATTTTGCCACCCGCGAGATGCCACGGCGCAGAGCGACGCATGTAGACGCAAAACACACACTGGGGTCCCCCAATAATCGTCGCCGCAAAAATCCAAATCGGCTTCGCGTGCGAACAGGAAAAAAACCGGCGTTCGTTCTGACACTCACGCAGGGAGGAGGAGCGCAGGTGACGTAGTTGGCACATACGTGACAGACCAGCCGGACGGACCGCACGGGATAACATATATCTCTTATAACTATTAATTATAACTTATTAATTATAACTATGCGTCGATGGACATCAATTATTTACACGCGCCAGCTATCACGACGGCTTACCATCTTACTTCCATTGTTTCTCTCTCGTCTCATCATCGCTCATCGCCGCAGCCTCTCTCTCTCTCCAGCGCTCATTCTCTCTGCTCAGCTCTCTCAGTCCCTCTCTCTGGGGCACACACACACATAACAATACCACGACGCGCACACTACGAGGCGGCGGGTCACAGCACCCACATCACACTCGAACTCCCGCCGTATTTCCATTATTATCCATGATCGGACAGTGCACTAGTTTCATGGGCGGTGGTCGCGTCGTGAGGTAAGGGAGCATGTGTATGTATACATCTGTGTGCATTGCATCGTGACAGACAACAATGGTGGGTGCGAGAAATGATGTTAAACGTCGGGGGGAAATGTTAATCGTTTGCGGCAGACAAATGGGTATATTGGTAAGGGCAACCTTCGTTTTCACTGACGATAACGTTGTGTCCCGGGCGATGGTCCAGTAGTATATATATACACTTTAGGGAGAGGACGTGTGTGTGTGTGTCGTGTGTGTGTGTCTGTGTGCGTGAGGGAGAGAGAGAAAACGCATGCCAGTTCACGCTGCACTTTACCTATATTAAGAACAAGAGCCACCTAGTTCTTGCTAGTACTTTCTGTCCGTATCATCTACTGTTCATGTTACACTCTACCTATATTATAGACAAGAGCCACCTAGTAAGTCCTTGCTCGTCCTTGCTATCCATATCTTTGATATCATCAACCGTAGCCACTGGCTCAAGTTGATTCACATATAAATATATTATATAGCAGCTATTACTTGTTACATTCTAACTGTGTCGTCAACAGCTACCGTCGGCTCAGGTAACATTCTACTACTTACGCTATGATAGCATTCCGTGGCGCATCGGATGACAGTTCTGTTCATCAGTGAGAAACATACGTGCTCTGCTTGCATCTATGACAAATACGACACACGCATGCATATACGCTCTCCTATGACACTATTTGTCATAGGAAGATTCTTCGTATGACAAATATTGGCGAGTCAACTTCGTTCCGCTTTACAGCTGAAATTCACGGCTTGCGTTCATAATAGCGCTCCTAAACTCCTATGATGCGCACAACACATAGAAAGAATCTTCCTATAACAAATAGTGTCATAGGAGAGCGTATATGCGTATGTCGTATTTGTCATAGATGCTAGCAGAACAGGAGGAAGAAACACACGGAGTCAGATGACCGCGATTGTCATGCAAGACGACGCGTGCGTACGTCGCATACAGATGTCCGTGGCTGGGCGACGATTTCAACGGCGCGCTGTGTGTGACGTCGCACGCGAAGATCTTTTTAAGATCGCGAGCGAGCGACGAATACTTGAAATTAATTTTCGCGGCGTATTGAAAAAAACAGGAATTAGCCTAATTGCCGAACAAGTGCTGTTTAAGCAAATCTCTTAAACAATGCTCTCTCTCTCGCTCTCTCTCTCGCGCGCTTTCTCTCTCTCTCGCTCGCGCGCTCTCTCTCTCTCTCTCTCTCGCGCGCGCGCTCTCTCTCTCTCTCTCTCTCTCTCTCTCTCTCTCTCTCTCTCTCTCTCTCTCTCTCTCTCTCTCTCTCTCCTATTTTCTGCTCTCCTCTCTCAGTCTCTCTCTTCTCTCTACTCTCTCTTCTACTTCTCTCTTCTCTCTCTCTCGCGCGGCGCGCGCGCTCTCTGTCGGGCGCGCGCTCTCTGCCCTCTCTCTTTTGCTCTTCTCGTTTCTCATTGCTCTGTTTCTCTCTCTCTCATCTCTTTCTATTTCTATCCTCTTTTCTTTCATTTCTTTTTTCTGTAACCTCTTCTATCTCTCTTCTCTCTCTCCTCGTCTCTCGCTCTCGGCCTCCCATATCTCAATCGTATCTGGCTATCGCATTCTCTATCTTTATTTCGACCACTTTGTCTTTATCTTTTTGTTTGTTCTGTCTCTACTCTCTCTCTCTCTGTTCTCTCTTCTTGCTTCTCCTCAGCCTTCTGCCCCTCTCTACCTTCGCTCCCTTCCTCTTTCCTTCTCGCTTCTCTCTTTTCCTTTCACTGTCCACGTCGGTCTCCTCGCTCTCTTCTCTCTCTCTCTCTCTCTCTCTTTCTCTCGCTCGCTCGCTATAGCGGCCCCCATTCCCCGAGAACGGCCTATAATGTTACTCGAAATCACTTTGGCGCGACTTCGTTTGCGCTGCGAGTTCGAGCGTAGTTGTTAGGTCCGGTTGTTTTGCATAATAGAGTTGGAATTCGCTGTACAAAGATGAGTGTGTTACGCACAAGCGCGCGCTCTCTCTTTCTTCCGTCTCTCTCTCTATCCTCTCTCTCTCTCTCTCTCCTCTCGCTCTCGCTTTCTTGGTCTCGCGCGCGCGCCTCTCTCTAACTTCTTCTTGCTCTCGGCTGCGCGCGCTCTTTCTCCCTTCGTCTCGCTCTCTCTCTCTCTCTATCTTCTCTCTCTCTCGCTCGATTTGATCTCTGCTCTCTCTCTCTTTTTCTCGCGCTCTCCCTCTCTCTGATCTCTTTTCTCTGTCTCTCTATATCTTTCTCTCGCCATTTCTCGCTCGCTCTCTACGCGCGCGCTCTCTCTTTCTTTGTCCTCTCTCCCCTCCTCTCTCTCTCCTCCTCTTTCTCTCGATCTGGCGAGGTTTTTCCTGGCTGTGTATTCTCCACGACGTTCAAGGACTGTCTGGCATTGCGACACGTCGTCTTTATAAGAACAGGCTCGGTGTAGAATTGTGCTGTACGTTCGTGTTTACATGCTTCCGTACCGCGTTACTCATGTATTCCTGCATGGATATGTACACCGTGTATGTGTGTGTGTATATATATATTATGTGTTGTGTGTGTGTGGTGTGTGGGTTGTGGTTGTGTGGTGTGTGTGTGTGTGGGCGTGCGGTGCGTGCGTTGCGTCGTGGTGGTGGGGTGTGGTATTGCGGTACGGTCGGTGTTGTGAGTAGCTGTACGGCGATGTGTTTTCTTTAGTCGGGGCTGTTGGCCCCCAAGTAGGAGAAACATGCTAATAAATCGGTTTGCGTTGCGTGTAGTGTGCGTGCGGTGGGCGCGCCGTGTGCGGCGCGTGTTCGCATGTAGTGTGTGGTGTGTGTGGGTGTGTGTGGTGTTGTGTTGTGTGTGTGTGGTGTGTGCTGGGTGTGTGTGTGTGTGTGTGTGTGTGTGTGTTGTGTGTGTGTAGTTGTGTGTGGTGTGTGTGTGTGTGTCGTGTGTGTGTGTGTGTGTGTGTGTGTTGTGTGTGTGTGTGTGTGTGTGTGTGTGTGTGTTGTGTGTTTGTAGTGTGATGTGTGTGTGTGTGTGTGTGTGTGTGGTGTGTGGGTTTGGTTGTTGGTGGTTGTGTGGTTGGTTGTGTGTGTGTGGTTTGTAATTTATCCACGCCGTGTTAGCTCGTGTGTGAACCGCGACAGTTGCGTAAGTTCTAGTTTCCTTTACCGATGCAAATTCGGTGCGGCAAAACAAAATGGCAACATGGCATTGTGAAATGTGTGTTATTATGTGTGCGCGGTTGAGTGTGTGTCTTGCGTGTAGTGTTGCGTGCGTGCGGTGATGTTCATTGCGAGTGTGTGTAGCGTCGTCGTGTGTTGCGTCGTGGTAGGTGTGCGTCGCGCGTGCATAGGTGAGTGTGTGGTGTGTGTTGTGCGTGTGTGTGTGAGTAGCGGCGGTTTGGGGGGCTCCCGTGCGCGTGGGAGTGTGTGTATATATGTTGTGTCTAGGGCGCTTCCTGTATAGGCAGCCAAGCAAGCGGTACATAAATTCAGTCGCGACCTAGTAGCATTAGAAGCGCTAAAATGCTTAAGTAGGTGTATCAGGAAGTCTCGCCTGAGCAACGATACGCAAGAGAAGGTCACGTAGGGTGAGGGCCGAGCGCTACTGGAGAATAACAATGTGAGACAACGAGTTACATAAGGTTGACTACAGTGCCTTCTCTCTCTCTATCTCTCTCTCTCTCTCTCTCTCTCTCTCTCTTTCTTTCGCTCTCTACTCTCTTCTCTCTCTCTCTCTCTTTCTCTCTCTCTCTCTCTCTCGCTCTCGCTCTCCTCTCTCTTCTCTCTCTTCTCTCTCTCTCTCTTTTTTCTCTCTTGATAACCCCATTTATGTTGGTGTGTGCCGATTCGAGTAGAATATGCGTATGTATTTAATAAATAATAAATAAATTAATTATACTATATATATATATCTATATTATATATATTATATAATATAGAGTATATATATACACATTTATGTATTTATTCGTTTCTATAGATATATATATATATATATATATATATTTAACATATTATATATATATAATAACATAATATTATATATATTATATATTATAGACATATTATATATATATATATTAGTCAGGCCAGTTCGTGGCGATTATATCCTATACGAAAATTGCGCCGCGAATCTAAAGAAACGCGTCAAAGTTAATTATAATTATAGTATCAGTGAAAACAATAGAGCATAATTTGGCGCATATACGCTTAAGTATAAGCGTTGCTCGGATCGGGTTTTGTCGCACAGCCAGCTTGCATATTATGTGTGCATAGCTATTGTTCATTTTATGTCTTTGTGGTTCTGCGGCGTACAATGCGAAAGAAGCGGTCAGTTCCAGCATTTAAAATTTTCGGCCGCACATTCTTAAGCCGTTTTAAAATGTCATTGATCAAAAAGGGTTTCCGCAGTTGTGATGTGACAGCGGCCATTGAATTTAGTTTTATGGACGAGTGGAGGCCTTGTCTAGACAGGGCGTTCGAGTGAGGGGGAGATTGGTTATTGAGATGTGTAGTAGTAGTAGCAGCTCCGGGCCGCGGGCCTTTCCACACAAAACGCGCACACACGACAGCACACGCACACGCACACGCACACGCGCACGCACACTCTTACAACACACGCGCTCGCGACGCGCACATCGCGCACGAGACGCGCACGCGCACGCGCATGCACAGCAACACGCACACGCACACGACGACGCACACAGCACGACACGCACACGCACACGCACAACTCGACACACACAACACACCACACAAACAAACACACAACACGACGCACGCACGACGCGCGTTGTGTTGGCGATATCCCGTGCGTCGTATGACTGTGCCAGGAATGAGGAAACCGACATTTTAGCTGGCAATTGTTCGTCGACACACGACGTGGCGGTTATATAGTCGTGCGGGCTGTGGCGGCGTTGTGTCGTACATGACACGACATTAATACGCTTTCTGTACGTATCGCGATCGCGTGTGTGGTGCGTGCGTTCGTGTGCGCGCGCGTGTGTTGGTTTGTGTGTCTGGTACGTGCCCGTGTTAAAGTGTGTGTGTTGTGGGCGGGAGGGGGGTGATTTTGTGTGTGTGGGGGGGGGGGGTGATTTTGTGTGTGTTTGTGTGTGTGTGTGTGTGTGTGTGCTGTGTGTGTGTGTGTGGGTGTGTGTGTGTGTGTGTGGGTGTTGTGTGTGTGTGTGTGTGGGTGTGTGTGGTGTGTGGGTGTGTGGGGTGTGTGGTGTGTGTTGTGTGTGTGGTTGTGTGCTGTTGAATGTGACTGTGTGTTTGTGTGTGTGTTGCTGGTGTGTGGGTGTGTGTGTGTTGTGTGTGTGGTGTGTGGGCTGTGTGTGTGGTGTATGTGTGTGTGGGTGTGGTGTGGGTGTGTGTGTGTGTGTTGTGTGACTGTGTGTGTTTGTTTGTTTGTGTGTGTGTGTGTGTGTGTGTGTCGTGTGTGGTGTGTGTCGTGTGTGGTGTGTGTGCGTGTGTGTGTGTGTGTTGCGCGCGTGCGCATAGAGTGGCGCGTGTTCAGATGTGGGTGTGTCTAGGACGTGTGGGTATGCTGGCGCGTGCATGTGTGCAAGTGCTTGCGTATTGGGCGTGCATGTATG
>NW_014577100.1:566903-573429 GCF_000485595.1 Priapulus caudatus | reverse complement strand
AGCCTAGCGATAGGATTAGCTCTTACGCCTCTAGTACTATAGCCCGCATACAGTTGCCGCTGGGGTGGGCTTAGGGGCGGGGGCTGGGGCTGGATTTACTTCCTGAGCTGGGGCTGGGGCTGGGCTATAGTACTAGAGCTAGGATAGGATTAGCCACAGGCACAAGTTCCCTTCTCGCTTAACATTACTTTGGTCCTACGCCGTGTAACAGTCGGAGAGCCTGGTCGGTTTAGGATAGGATGATGTTTATTACTGGACAGGCACCTTTAGTGCATGGCACAGATTTACGTGTATCGGCTAATCGGGTAGTGATGCACAGATTTACATGGCATTGCCATTGCCATTTAGTACTAGTAGTACTAGTAGTAGTAGCGCACGAAGGGTCGTTGTCGTAACAGGTACTACAGTAAGTACAGTAAGTACTACGGTAAGTACCCGAGGTAGTTTTAGGTTGTTTAGTATTATGTTTATATTTTTATATGAGGTATGTTTAGGGTTAGGTTAGGCGTTAGGGTTTAGCGGTCTATGGGTTAGTGTTAGGGTTCGGGTACATATCTGTAGAGTGTAGTAGTACTAGTACCTGTTACGACAACGACCCCTTGAGCACTAGTAGCCATATTACTGTTAGATGATCAACAATGACAAATGTTCTTTGTTCCAAACCCCAAAATGATAATGATAACCAGTTTCTTACTTGCCTTACACAGTCAAAAGCATCTTTCCTCCAACTCTTCCCTGTAGCTATAGCCTCATCTCATTATAAACACTCTGGCCAAGAACTCGAAGTAACTCGGAAGTAGAATCCATTACGTGTTGACTTTCAAACAGCGAATCGCGCGAGGTCAGGCGGTTTGTTGAGACGCAGCAAAGCCAGCAACCGTTTGCTATCAGTTGCTATCAGCGTAGACCGCGGTGCGGAAATCAGCGACCATGAGCGCGTGGACACGAATGACCGCCTGGGTCAGAATTGAGCATCCTAATTTTAAGTGTATGCTGCGCTGAATTTTGTATTTTCTCTTAGAACAAGGATGGTAGAACTCTTTGCAATTGCTTAAGTTTCAGAAACTAGAATCTTTCTGAATCCCGACAGTGTATAGCGGCTCGTTCCTAGAGGGTTGCTGGACGGCCGGGGGAATTTACTAGAAAGCCTACTTTTTTCGCATCACAATTTTGCACTTATTGCTTTATTTGCCCCCCCCAGTCGGGCCGGTGTCTATATGTCAAGCCGCGTACGGGAGATTACGGTACGCATACTAATTTGCTAATATACTTGGACTAATCTGTCAGTCAATAAACTCAATATCACAGTATTTCAAGCCGGCCTAGGCGAGATTCATTTGCATAGATATATTTCTAGATACCTAAAGACACATGTGTATAAGCTTTACTCTCGTGAATATTGAGTTTATTGACGCACGTTAGTCAATATATTAGCCAAATATATGGCGTACTGTAATCTCCCGTACCGGCTTGAATATAGACACCCCCCCACGAGTAGCGCCTGCCAGGACGCGGAGCTGATAATCCTTGAATGTCTTGTATATCATTGCGCACGCGTGAACCATGCAAATATGTATCGCTTGATATATATATATACATTGCTTGAGTCTTCTGACATATTAGGTGTCGTATAGCGTTACTTCAATCCGTTTCACAGCACAGTGTAAAACTCTACAATAAATTGAGGTTATATCCCATAGAAATAATATAGATAACCATATTAGGTTATCTATATTATTTTATGGTATGTCACCCAATTTTTTTAGAATGTATAGTTATCAACATGCGCCTATATATAGAAAACTAGAATTTAAAAACCCCATTAACACGAAAATAGGCATTATTATTCTTTGAACTAGAAACAAACCCTAGATAAAAATATCTTAAAATCTTTGTCGAATTTTTTGAAAATTTTCGAAAAGTTGGAATCTTAAAACTAGATAAATTTTCAAAAACAAGATATCTTTCTTGATTTCAGATCTATTTTTCTAAGTAAGAAAAACGCTTTTTATGCTGTGTGCGTGTGTTCGTAATTTGCTCCAATAGATGCATAAGCAGAGGCACGTATGCTTTCTCACTGTGAACAGAACTGTCATCCGATTGCGCCACGGAATGCTATCATAGCCGTCACAGTAGATATGAATTTTACCTGTAGCCCGACGGTAGCTGTTGACTACACAGATAGAATGTAACAAGAATAGCTGCATATATAATTATGACTTTATATGTGAATCAACTTTGAGCCAGGTGGCCTACGCGTTGATGATATCAAGATATGGATTCAGCAAGGACGAGCAAGCGACTATACTACGGTGGCTCTATGTCTATAATATTAGGATAGGTGTAACGATGAACAGTAGGATGATACGGACAGGAAAGTACTAGCAAGAACTAGGTGGCGTCTTGCTTCTTAATATAAGGTAAAGTGCAACTTATGGCATGCGTTCTCTCTCTCTCCTCTCACGCCAGCAGACACACACGACCACACACACACACACACACACACACACACACACACACACACACACACACACGCACTTTAGGTTCAGTCACAATTTAACCACAGAAATTACTATTTGTAGAAAATACAATAGCACGGATCACGCGTCGTGCGTGTAGGTCACGCTTACAGGAACATACTGTAGGATATTACATAAACACACGCACGCGCACAGCGTCAAGAATATGTACTAACGACTAAGTAGCACATTTTACCACATGAAAAAAAACCTCGTGTCAATTCACGATATTGTAAAAATTCCAGAATCACGAAAAATTATCCTCGGTAATTTTGTTTCAAGCCTGTTAGATTATCTCAGAGCGCCTAGCACATTGCTTTCCAATTATTTTGATCCGTGCACAGTGAATAAATTCCGTTTAAATTTAAATTGCGATGTCTGATAACAGATGAACAGTTTATAAATATTGATAGAACCGTTCGCATGAAAAAATTTTAAACTCGATTTTTATGAAAAATTTATTGAACAATAATTATTAACAAACTAAAAATAAGGGTATTAATGCGACTAGCTACATTTATATCTTATCTTATACAGAAACACACACATGCACGCACGTACGCACGCACGCACGCACGCACGCACGCACACACACACACACACACGCACGCACACGCGCACGCACGCACGCACACACACACATACGCACACACACACACGCACGCACGCACACACACACACTCACACATACGAGGAGAGAAAGAGAAGCCAGCCACTCTGCCTAATGATACGATTATGATTGCGTAGATCTATCATATCGGGTCGTGCCCACGACAGACGCTATCTGCCCGCGCCAACTTGCCAACGCCACCGCACGTATATACAGACGGGGCGGTGTGTCTGTCCCGCGTCACCGCGGAAGCTGGTGCTGATGCTGAGGAAGATGCTAATCACGCGCGTCTACGCATGCCGGTATGCGAGGAGCGGAGATGAGCGGAGCGGCGGTGGGAGGAATAGAGTTCTGGAAAGACGTTAATTGAAATGTCGCAAAATCTCACGCGTCCCCACGCCACGTCCAGCAACAAAGACGCGCGCACACACACGCATACAGTTCGGCGATTAAATCCTATTACGAAAATTGCGCCGGCAATCTAAAGAACGGTCAAAGTTAATTTATAATCTATAAGTATAGTGGAAAAAAATAAGCATAATTATAGGCGATAATTACGCGCTATAAATATAGCGATTGCTACGGATCGGTTATATTAGTCGACAGTCCCAGTTTTTGCATAATTAATGTGTGCATCCCTAATTGTTTCTTTTGATGTCTGTGGTTCTGCGGCGCGTACAATGCGAAAGAAAGCGGTCAGTCCAGATTAAAATTTATTCGGGGGCCGCACATCTTCAAGCCGTTTTAAAATCATGATCAACAGTTTTTCGCGCATTAGTGATTGTGTAAGGCGCCATTTGAATTATTAAAGTTTTTATGGGACCGAGTGGAGGCCTTGTCTAGACAGGCGTTTACGAGTGAGGGGCGAGATTTTTATATATGAAGATGTAGTAGTATATAGCAGCTCCCGGACCGCTGCTTTTTCCACACACAAACGGCAAACGACGGAAATGGGTCACACGCATCCGCAACGCACAATGGCGCCAGCACACCACACGCACACGCGTCGAGCACTCACTTTACACACACACACACGCGCGCGGGCGCACGACGACAAGCGCACGCGCACCGCACCCGGCGACGGAGCGCACGGCGCGCACGACGCACACGCACTACGACACGCACCGCCATACCGCCACGCACGCGACAACACACACACACCACACACAACTACAGCATCACACACAACACAACGACGAACGCACGCCGCGACGGCGGTGTGTTGGCGATATCCGTGGTGCAGTATGACTGTGCAGAATGAGGAAACGACCATTTCTTAGCTGGCATCTTGTATCGTACGACCACGAGTGGCGGTTATACAGTGTGCGGGCTGTGGCTGCGTTGAATGTCGTACATACACGCACATTAATACGCATTTCCTTCACGTACCGCGCTCGCGTGATGTGCGTGCGTGGGTTCTGTGAGTGCGGCGCGTGGTGTGGTTTGCTGTGTCTGCGTAAAGTGCGTGTTAATTGGTGTGTGTGTGGGGGGGGGGGGTGTTGTGTGTGTGTAGGGGGGGGGGGGTGATTGGATGTGTTTGTGTGTGTTGTGTGTGTGTGTGTGTGTGTGTGTGTGTGTGTGGTGTTGACTGTGATTTGTGTGTGTTTTGTAGTGTGTTGTTGTGTTTGTGTTGTTGTGTGCGTGTGGGTGTGTGTGTGTGTGTGATGTAGGTGTGTGTGTAGATCAGTGATATGTGTTGTGTGTGTTGTGTGGTTGTGTGTGTGTGTGTGATGTGTGTGTGTGGTGTCGTGTGTGTGTGTGTGTGATGATGATGGGGTGTTTGTTTGTTTGTGTGTGTGTGTGTGTGTGTGTCTGTGTGTGTGTGTGTGTGTGTGTGTGATGTGTGGTGTGCGTGTGTGTGTGTGTGATGTGCGCTGGCGTTTGCGATAAGTGCGTGTTTCAGTGTGCGTTGTCTATGCGTCGTGGGTATGCGTGCGTGCATGTGTGCAGTAGCTTCGCGTATGGTGCGTCGTGCATGTAGTATGCATGTACATGTGTGAGCGCGTGTGTGCGGCGTGCTTGTGGTGTAGGTGGTGTGGGTAGGTGGTGGCTGGTAATGGTGATTATTTTACGGATACGGAAACACTCGAACTTATTTGTATGCTCTTAAGGTAGACGTTGTGTTTATGTGAGGCAGTTTCATAAAGACGGAAAACTAACTGCCCACGCAGAATTTCCTGTACAGAGCATGCGTGCTATGAATTTAATGTGGGGAAAATGATTTAACAATTTTACTATATTCAATTATACTATTTATATATACATAAATAATTTTGTAATTATTCACAGCGTGTGTGTGTGTGTGTGTGCGTGCGTGCGTGCGTGCGTGCGTGCGATGCGTGCGTACGGTGCGTTGCAATGTGTGTGTTTGTGTATATAGATTAAGATATAATGTACTAGTGGGCATTAATACGCCTTATTATTATAGTTTAGTTTAAGTAATTAATTGTTCAATAAATATTTTCATAAAAATCGAGTTTAAAATTCTTTTCATAGGGCGAAACGTTCTATCATATTATATAAACTGTTCCATCTGTTATCGACATCGAATTTAAAGTTTAAACGGAATTGTATTACTTGTGCACGGATCAAAATAATTGAAAGCAATTGTGCTAGGCGATTCTCTGAGATAATTAACAGGCTTGAAACAAATTGAGGATAATTTTTTGCCGTGAATTCTGAGAATTTTTTACAAATATGTGAATTGAACGAAGGTTTTTTTTCATGTGGTAAAATGTGCTACTATAGTCGTTAGTACATATTCTTGACGCTGTGCGCGTGGTGTGTTTATGTAATATCGCTACAGTATTTCTGTTAAGCGTGACCTACACGCACGGACCGTGGATCCGTGCTATTGTTTTTTCATACAAATTAGTAATTTCTGTGGTTAAATTGGTGACTGAACCTAAGATTCATTTTAGCAAGTATACGCATTGATAATATATGTATATATTTTATTATATAATATATATACTTAATTATATATATATATTAATTATATATATATATATTATTAATAAGTTGCGGAAATAACGGTTTTCAATTGACAAGGAATGAGTTTGTGTGTGTACTCGACTGTGTTATGTGTGTGCGTGTGCGCGCGCGGTTGCGTCGTGTGCGTCCTGTGCGTGTGTGCACGTCCGTGCGTGCGTGCGTGGTGTGTGTGGTTGTGATACGTGTGTGTGTGTGATGTGTGTGTTGTGTGTGTGATGTGTGTGGTGTGTGTGTGGTGTGTGTGTATGTGTGTGTGTGTGTGTGTGTGTTGTGTGTGTGTGTGTGTGTGCATGTGTGTGGGGTGTGTGTAGGTTGTGTTGCGCGCGCGCGCGTGTGCTGTGTGTGTGTTGTGTGTGCATCGCGTGTATTGCGTGCGCGGTGTGCGTGCGGTGTACTGCGTGCG
>NW_014577100.1:561078-566878 GCF_000485595.1 Priapulus caudatus | reverse complement strand
GTGGAGGGTGCGTGTGCGTGTGGCGTGTGCGTGTGGTGTATCGATGCGTGTGCTGCGTGGTGTAGTGGTCGTTGTGCGTGTGTTATTTTAATATTTATTTATTTATTTATTTATGTCTTTATTTACTTCAGCATTTACTGCAATATTTATCATGAGCTATCGCCAGCTGAAGTGAAACAGCAAACGTAATGAATTAACTTTGAGTAGCATGTAATGTTGTGGGAGGCGTTTATCGTAAGGAAATAACTAAAGAGCTTGATGATGGAGGGGAAAATGTACACATTCATCCAGCAAATCTAGCTTTGATACGTATGCTAGTCCAGTCTGCACATGCTATAAGTGTTTATAATGCATACCCGTGTTCATTTCCTGAAGGGCAAGGGGTTGCGAGAGTGAGCATTTTACGAATCAAATACTACGGACAGGCGTATGAATTACACCGCTAGTCTGTCTATTCACTGCTGTGGCCATGCTTCATCTTGATTTGTACATGCGCCGAACGCAGGTATTTGGCTTGTATAAAAGCGCTAGTCCTATCTTGCTTTCGTATCATGCTTATTGAGTCAGCAGCCATTATCACTGACTACCACGTAATCGTCATAACGGTAAGAATGAACATCAAGTGAGAGCAGCATACCTCAGCGTACCGACGGAGACCCCCTCTGATCTGTTTGAATTGTTACCCAACCATACAGCGAGTTTGTGTTGTACTGTAGAAGCTGTTCAAATGGAAACCGTTGTCGTTTTATGTTTAGTGAAGGGGTGATTTTGTCAAATATCTGTCGAGAACATATATTAAATAATAAATAAATAATATATATGATATAATTATATATATTAAATAATGGAATACATATATATAATTGTAATTTTATGTTCTTGGCTATTATCATGATATTTCTGTTGTTCAACGCCGCTTGTCTGCACCTTCTCTCATCCACCTCCTCGGTCTCCCTCTCTCTCTGCTCCTCACCCCCCCTCTCTCTCTCTCTCTCTCTCTTTGTCTCTCTCTCTCTCGTCCGTCTCTCTTCTCTCTCTTCGGTCTCTGCTTTGTCTGTCTTGTCAACTGTATCTGTCTGTTCTCTCTGTCGCAAGTTGTATGAGTCGCGAGTTTGCGCCGTGTGAAACAGTAACAATAGCGATGTGAGATACTGGTTTGATGTAAAAAAAGTCTGCCTGTACTGTATCCCGCGAGCCGCGAGTAGCATGGTGGGATATATGTCATATTATATATTATATATTATATATATATGAATATAATATATATATAGATAGATAGATAGTAGTATAGTATATATATATATATATATATACTATAGATAGATAGATACGATAGATAGTATGAGATAGATAGATAGATAGATAAGATAGCATAGATGGATGGATGGATGTGATGGATGGATGGATGGATAGATGATGGATGGATGGATGGATGGATGGATGGATGGTGGATGGATGGATGGATGGGATGTGATGGATGGATGGATGGATGGATGAGGATGGATGGGGATGGATGGATGGATGGATGGAGTGATGAATGTGAGATGGATGGATGAGATGGATGGATGTGGATGATGTGATGGAATGGAGATGGATGTGTTGGATGATGGATGGATGGATGGTATGGGATGGGGATGGTCTGGATGGATGGATGATGATGGATGGATGGATTGGATGTGATGGATGGATGGATAAGCGATGGATGGATGGATGGATGGATGGATGGATGGATGGATGATGATGGATATGGAATGAGATGGATTGGTGGATGAGTGGATAGGATGGATGGTGGATGGATGGATGGATGGATGGATGGATGGAGTAGGATGGGATGGATGGATGGATGGATGGATGGATGGATGGATGGATGGCATGGATGGATGGATGGAAGGATGGATGATGGATGGATGGATGGATGGATGGATGGGAAGTGGATGGATGGATGGATGATGGATGGATGTGATGGATGGATGGATAGGATGGATGGATGGAGGATGTGATGGATGATGATGAGATGCGATGGAATGGGGTGATGGATGGAATGGATGGATGGATGGATGGATGATCGGAGATGGATGGATGCGATGGATGGATGGATGGATGGATGGGGATGACTGGTATGGATGGATGGATAGAGATAGATAGAGTAGATATGATAGATAGATAGTAGATAGATAATAGAATATAGATAGATATGATAGATGATAGATAGATAGATAGATAGATAATAGATAGATAGAAGATAGATAGATAATAGATATGATAATTAGATAGATAGGGGTGGTAGGAGGGAGATAGATAAGTAGATAGATAGATAGATAGATAGATAGATAGATAGATAGATAGTAATAAGAGAAGATTAGTAATAGATAGAATAAGATTATATCAGAGGCGACTCAGGCGAGCGGAAGTAAGTGATTTTTTCGCACCGGCAGGATTGAGGAATGAGCTCGAATGCTAGTTGTCGAGATTTGCGCAATGGATAGCGCGTTTGCGAGATGGGTCTATCAAAGGCGCGCTATCTGAAATGTTCTTTAGTGTTGTCGATCGCTTGCTTTGTATTGCTCGATGTGTGTATGATTTATGCTGTGAGAGAATATATAGATGAAGGAAGAGAGCAGATGAGAGAGAGAGTAATGAGGGAAAGCGAGAGAGAGGGAGAGGGGTGAGCGAGAGAGAGTATGCAGAGAAGAGTGGGGGAGGGAGAGAGAGAGAGAGAGGAAGGGAGAGGAGAGAGAGGGAAGTCTGAGAGAGAGAGAGAGAGAGAGAGAGAGAGGGGGTGGAGAGAGAGGAGAAGACGAGCGACGAAGAGAGAAGAGAGAGATGGAGAGAGAGGGAGAGGGGAGGGAGAGAGAGTAGAGGGGGCGAGGAGAGAGAGAGAGAGCAGGGTGGGAGAGAAAGAGTAGGAGATGAGAGAGGGAGAGTAGACTGATAGAGAGAGAGGGGAGAGGGGGAGGAGAATGAGAGATGAGAATTGGAAGAAGTGAGAGATGCGAAGAGAGAGAGAAGGATGGGAGTGGGAGAAGAGCGAGAGAGAGAGAGAGAGAGAGAAGATGAGGAAGCAAGAGAAGAGAGAGTGAGAGAGAGAGAGAGAGAGAGAGAGAGGAGAGACGATGAGAGAGAGACGGAGAGCGCGATAGGCGCAGTTCGTGTGCATATGTAATGGCTAGTATTAATTTAGAGTCGGACTAATACGAAAATAATACGGACTAATCGCTAAACAGGTGTTAAAATATAGCTGTAATATTTAAAATTATTTTGCGCGATGCCTATAGGTTTATAACTCTGTATTATCACAGAATTCGATTTGATACGGTTATAGTATATGTAATATTATATAATATTATATTAGATGTGAGATATAGGAATAATTTCCCTTTATCTAGTTCTAGATATATTATATATATATACAATATATCATTAATATATATATATAGCTATTGTTAACGTGTTGTGTATGTAACGAACGCGTAGGGGTAGGAAAATAATAGTGTCTTTATGTATAAAAGGGAAGCTTTTCGTAAGATCCATCTCCGCTTTGAAATTCAAGCAGCCTTATTAAATATATAAAGATAACACAAGAAAACTGTACTGGGCGTACCGAAAATGTTGACGTATTTTGAAAATTTGCGAACCGCCTAATTTATCCTATTTCATATATACATGATGTCTGGGATTATTTATTCGGTCTGTCTTATGTTTATTTATAGCCAGAGAGAGGAGAGAGAGAGGGGGGAGTGTGCACGTTGTTTGTTATGTCCGAAGGTGTCTTCATTAAGTCTTAGCATGTTATCATGTTATCACCGAGTGAATAACCAACACGTATCATAACATAGGAATGGTAGAGTGGGCGTGGTTAATCGGTCATGAGAGTGAGGGAGGAGGGAGAGAGTCTTATTAGAGACCAATTTACACCTAGGATCTATAACCTATAAGTTATGGGAAATACCGCCGATACTGGATAGGACAATGAAAATTCGGACAGAAATGAAAGCGAGCAGGTATACCGATTAAAATAATACGATTAAAAGATAATGATCGTAATCGATGAGGATATTAACGGGGGGGGGGGTTTCCGTCATATTCAGGTTCATTTAGCGATGCAGTCGCGTTCGGCTGTCCTATCGCATAATACACTTTGCTTCCGTTCTGGGCTCTTCGTACGCGCACATACATACATTCCATGTCAACGAAATCTCTCTCTTCTCATCTTCTACTCGCTTCTCTCACTTCACTCTCTCTCTCTATTTTTCCCTCACATCCTACGATTTCTCTCCTTTTTTCTCCTCCACGATTTTGTCCGGCGGCTCATTAAATGCTCGTCAGCTTTTCGGTTCTAAATAGAAACTAATGGGAAAGTCTATTAGGCCGTATCTAGACATTTGAATTAGTGGGTCCACACGCAGCGGGAAAGGGTAGCGCTTCCCCGCTGCGTGTCGGATTGCCACGATGAAGTTTGAAGTGGAATAGAGAAAATTGAGGTCTCTCGCTCTCTCTCTTCTCTCTCTCTCTCTCTCTCTCGCTCTCTCGCTCTCTCTCTCTCCTCGCTCTCTTCTCTCTCTGCTCTTCTCTCTTCTATTTTCTGCTCTCCTCTCTCAGTCTCTCTCTTCTCTCTACTCTCTCTTCTACTTCTCTCTTCTCTCTCTCTCGCGCGGCGCGCGCGCTCTCTGTCGGGCGCGCGCTCTCTGCCCTCTCTCTTTTGCTCTTCTCGTTTCTCATTGCTCTGTTTCTCTCTCTCTCATCTCTTTCTATTTCTATCCTCTTTTCTTTCATTTCTTTTTTCTGTAACCTCTTCTATCTCTCTTCTCTCTCTCCTCGTCTCTCGCTCTCGGCCTCCCATATCTCAATCGTATCTGGCTATCGCATTCTCTATCTTTATTTCGACCACTTTGTCTTTATCTTTTTGTTTGTTCTGTCTCTACTCTCTCTCTCTCTGTTCTCTCTTCTTGCTTCTCCTCAGCCTTCTGCCCCTCTCTACCTTCGCTCCCTTCCTCTTTCCTTCTCGCTTCTCTCTTTTCCTTTCACTGTCCACGTCGGTCTCCTCGCTCTCTTCTCTCTCTCTCTCTCTCTCTCTTTCTCTCGCTCGCTCGCTATAGCGGCCCCCATTCCCCGAGAACGGCCTATAATGTTACTCGAAATCACTTTGGCGCGACTTCGTTTGCGCTGCGAGTTCGAGCGTAGTTGTTAGGTCCGGTTGTTTTGCATAATAGAGTTGGAATTCGCTGTACAAAGATGAGTGTGTTACGCACAAGCGCGCGCTCTCTCTTTCTTCCGTCTCTCTCTCTATCCTCTCTCTCTCTCTCTCTCCTCTCGCTCTCGCTTTCTTGGTCTCGCGCGCGCGCCTCTCTCTAACTTCTTCTTGCTCTCGGCTGCGCGCGCTCTTTCTCCCTTCGTCTCGCTCTCTCTCTCTCTCTATCTTCTCTCTCTCTCGCTCGATTTGATCTCTGCTCTCTCTCTCTTTTTCTCGCGCTCTCCCTCTCTCTGATCTCTTTTCTCTGTCTCTCTATATCTTTCTCTCGCCATTTCTCGCTCGCTCTCTACGCGCGCGCTCTCTCTTTCTTTGTCCTCTCTCCCCTGTCTCTCTCGTCCTTCTCTTTCTCTCGATCTGGCGAGGTTTTTCTGGCTGTGTATTCTCACGACGTTCAAGGACTGTCTGGCATTGCGACACGTCGTCTTTATAAGAACAGGCTCGGGATAGAATTGCTGTGTACGTTGTGTTTACATGCTTCCGTACTGCGTTACTAATGTATCTCTGCATGGACTATGAACACCGTGTATGTGTGTGTGTATTAATATATTA
>NW_014577100.1:550933-553996 GCF_000485595.1 Priapulus caudatus | reverse complement strand
GAGATGAGAGCAAAGAGAGAGGAGGGATGGAGAGAGAGGAGAGAGAAAGGAGGGTGAGAGAGAGGAGAGAGAGAGAAAGAGAAGGCAATCAAAGAGGTGAGAGAGAAAGGGAGAGGAATTTGATAGATTTGAATGAGAGAGAAGAAGAGGAGAGAGAGAGAGAGAGAGAGAGAGAGAGAGAGAGAGAGAGAGAGAGAGAGAGAGGAGGAGGGGAGGAGGAACAAGAGAGAGAGAGAGAGAGGAGGGGCGCTGTGGAGCAATTCGGTCGGTTATGGGAATTTGAACAACGCTTACTAATACTCCGTCCGCGAACAGATTTGAAAGACGTGTCATCATATAGCGGAAGTCGGGGGGTTCTAAAAGCATCACAAGTTTAATAGATGAACTAGAACGGAAAATGGCTATGAAAGTGGTCTAACGCAAAATGAGAATGTTAGAAGAAAAATGAGCGTGTGATATCCGGAGTGTAATTATATCATATAGTTTATATATAGGCCTATATATGTCTTTCACAATAAAACATTACAATTGCAAGCAGGTATAATCATTGTCATGCGTGAAGTATTTTACTTCCTACACATAGTAAACGCATGCGATGTTTGATGACGTAACGGTAACCACTGCTTTACCGATTGTCGGAGAACGATGTAAATACAATGCTCCCCGCTTTATCGGGACTCGGATAAACGACGTATATCTTGGACCAATAATGCTTGCGCGCGTTGCTATCTGTTCACCGCTTATTCGGCGCCACCGCTTAATCGGGACATTTTCGTGGTTCTCGGTCATCTGTCCCGATAAAGCGGGGAGCGCTTAAATTCATTTTATTTCGCGCGTAAATCAGACGCGAAACGATGAGAGTCAGTTAAAATATCCGAAACTTTAACGACGACAGTATCTCCCTACAAGGAGCGCGCAATCACCCGACATCCACATGATAATTTCCAACCAATCGACACCCAAGATAATGTCTTTATGACCGTTACCTTTGGTAACTGTAACTGTTACTTGTAATTGTAAAGACAATGTATGAATTCAACAACGCAATACAGACGATGAGAAGCAGTCGTCTGCTAACTCTTGCAGTTGACCCATCGTCGGTTGGAATAATAACAATAACAATAACAATAACAATAACAATAACAATAACAATAACAATAACAGACGGAGTACGGATGATACACTTGCAAGAAAGAATCCTCGAATTACACTACATAGTGACGTCATGGTCCATGGTTGCCAAATTGAATTCTGACATAGCCCCGTACACACACGCACACGCACGCACGCACACGCACACACACGCACACGTACATGCACACGCACGCACGCACAAACATGCACACGCACGCACACACACACACGCGCGCGCGCGCACGCACACACACACGCACACACACACACACACGCACACGCACGCACACACATACCTCACATCTCCTCATCTCTGCTAGCGATGGAAAAAAATTCGAGCGGCCGCCTGGCACGCCGTAATACCGTACGCCGTAAATACATCGACGATTAGAACGCGACGCGAACTAATAACTTATAAACGCCGATCAACGCCGAGCATAAAACGCGCGCAGCTCGCAATTGTTTCGCATGTGAATGCCGCCGCTGTGTGAAGCCAGCCAGCTTCTCCCAGCTTCACTGCACGCGCGCGCATCCTCGTCCCACCCCCGCCGCAGCCGCTGCCGATACTGGGGTGATCCGAGAGGGTTTCATTGTTTCGTGCATCCCTAATGATTCATGTGATGTCATTTGACGTCATATGTTGACGTATATATATGACGTCATAGGATGTGATTTACCGCAGTTCCTTCCGCCTCTCTCCCGCCCACGCCCAATAAAAGATGCACATGGAATCTAAGCAGCTTCCATCGTTGCAACATCCATCTCCCAACTAAGATGGAGATCTGATGCATTCCTGAATCCCTATCGCTCCCTGCATTCCACAGATATGTTGTTCCCAGAATTTCCATCTTTCAATGAACCCTCAAAAAATGGAGATGCGATCATTGAATCCCCATCGCTCCCTGCATTCCACAAACATATTCTTCCCAGAATCTCCATCGTGCCTGGATCGTCTAAAGATGGAGATGTACTCCAGAAATCTCCCCCCCCCATCGATCCCTGCATCCCACTAGGATGCTGATGTGATATTTCGCAGCGTGCACTCTAAGTCTAATTAAACCAACAGTAGTGGCGTGGACCGCATATTCGAAAATTGGGAGAACAGCAGGCGGCACTTCTGACGCGCAATAATTCTCCTCCCCCTTCTTCCCCTCTTTCTCTCCCTCTCTCTCTCTCTCTCTCTCTCTCTCTCTCGCACTCTCTCTCGCTCTCTCGTTCTCTCTTTTTCTCTCTGGAGTGTTGTAGATGAGACGTTGGAGGGGTGTACAGTACACAGCCCGCAGGCCTGCAATCTGTTTTCACAAAGGCAGAAAGTACACATATATGAGAGCAAACACGCCGGGAGAGACCAGCGGCCGCGCACGCTAATGGCTTGTGCAAATTCCGCTTCTGTCTTTATGCCCATAACGCCGTCTAATTTTCCTGTTTGGAAAAGAGTAACCCGCCATTAGACGAGGACAGTATTTCACTCGGCCCACCGTCGGTCCGTGTTAATAATTTACGTGGAATAATAGCGCACGCAGCAGCAGCAGCAGCTCGGAATCTCTTCCTGGGGTTATGCGATACTAGCACGTCGTCAGACCGTTATAGTGATGTGCGCTGTCGACGGTGTTTCACCTGGGAGCTCGCGCACGCATGCGCCCTCGGCCGCGAACGCAAACTTGCAAACTGAAGCTTCACGTTACTCCTGCAGAAATACTGGTGGTTAGCGGTGGAAGGCTTTATATGCTATCGCGAGCACGGTCAGCATATAGGTAACGCACACGCACACGCACCAGCCAGAGAGGCTAAGGAAAATTAACGTACCTAGTGGATTTTATCTCTATATCTTTGATATTTTCTGACATATATATACATATATATTATTATAGGGACTTATCTCTCTCTCTCTCTCTCTCTCTCTCTCTCTCTCTCTCTCTCTCTCTCTCT
>NW_014577100.1:548770-550284 GCF_000485595.1 Priapulus caudatus | reverse complement strand
CTCTCTCTCTCTCTCTCTCTCTCTCTCTCTCTCTCTCTCTCTCTCTCTCTCTCTCTCTCTCTCTTCTTCTCTCTCTCTCTCTCTCTCTCTCTCTCTCTCTCTCTCTATATATATATATATATATATATATATATATATATTATATATTTCCTATAGGGATGAACCGATTGCGGTAATGTTGTTTCCGCTAACACCGTGCTTTACGGGAACGTGGCGTCTGGCTGTACTTACACGCGTGCGTCACCGCACGTGTCATATCCGCAGCAGTAGTAATACCTCCTCGTGCTGGTCAACGGCTAATACGTTGCTATTAGGCTGCAAAGTTTAGAAGGCGCGTTGCTCGACACCGCTCTCTATCGCGCGCGTGCGAGCTCCACATACGTGACAATTGATTGCGCCGAGAATGTAAGACGTCACGGTAATACGTGTATACGCACTCTATGCGGTCATCACTGCCAATTATACTCGTAGAGCCTGTACTCGTGCCTCACAGGTTACGTATACACACACGCGCGCGCGCGCGCACGTACGCACGCTCAAATTCATGCGCATACGGACACGCAACACGCATACACAGACACACGCACGCACGCACACACACACACACACACGCACGGACGCACGCACACACACACGCGCACACGCACACACACACGCGCGCACACACGTACACACATACGCACGCTCGCACGCACGCACGCACGCACGCCCGCGCACATATTCGTTACTGCGCGCACGCACACAAACAACATATACTTTGTAGCGACGCGAGGCGTGTAACTACATATCGGTTACTAATTTGCTCACGAGTTGCTTTAGCTCGTCTGTGCAAACACTCGCATGGGGGTAGGTACATCACCCACGACTCTCCGGAAAAAAAAACATGCATGCATGCGTTCCCCCATGCGTCCACGCTCGGCAAATACCGCCGCAGTTCGTGCTGGACAACACAACCCAACCAACCCAACCAACCAAACCAAACCAAACCAAACCAAACCAAGTGGGTTGCAACACAACCCGACACCCATCACTGCTTATACATACGTCACCTTGGTCACATGCTTCTCCTCCCGGTACACCTCCAGTTAGTATCGCATCAATATATTTTCTCACATGATATTTTTCTCGAAGGATATTAGGCACGAAACGCAGTGACATCGCAGTCATACATCTGTCGTTTCCTCAGCGTGTATATATATAGATCATTAGTGGATGAAATGGTGGTTGAAACAAGATATACACGCGGCAGTAAAAATTCTATCACTCTCGAGAAAAACTCACACAAATCACTTTCGTTATCCACAGTTACGACTCTCATCTTGTTTAGTCGAGAAGACGATCTCTAAATAAGTATATGGCGCTGAGAGTGGATCCCAGGTCGGATTTGACGCATACCATAGTACGTCCTTCGTATGCTAACTCTACACTACACTACACTACACTACACTACACTACACTACACTACACTACACTACACTACACTACACTACACTACACTACACTACACTACACTA
>NW_014577100.1:546611-548760 GCF_000485595.1 Priapulus caudatus | reverse complement strand
AGAGAGAGAGAGAGAGAGAGAGAGAGAGAGAGAGAGAGAGAGAGAGAGAGAGAGAGAGAGAAAATGGTCGAACCAGATGAAGTGAAATGACCACCTATTATCTTCATACATCATAAAGCAGTTTCAACCGAAGATAAGAATACACTGCCAAAGAAATAATGATGCAGCATTCCCACCGTGCGTGCGTGCGTGCGCGCCGGCAAGCAATGTCTTCAAGCTACCGGTCCCGCAACGCCGCTCTTCTCATCGAAATCTGTAGATCATATCAGTTCTAAATGTCAATTACGTTTATCAGAGTTTCCATTCAATACATCGCACGAAATAGATTTTTCATGGGCATTCGCTTTACAACACGCAGCGGGCAACGGCCGTTTGATCGTGTCAATAGAGCGAGTGCTACACTTACGCGATGTGACGACATAATAGCGCGTGTTTATTTATCAAGCGGAATCAATGTCAGGTAGCTAGCGTATTAAAAAAAATACTTCCACCCGCATTCATGGTCGCAAGGCCGCGATTGCACTACGTATATATATATCTAATTATCTATATCTGTATCTCCACACCCCCGCGCGCACGCACGCACATACACACGTACGCGCGCACGCACACCTGCACACGCACACGCACACACGCACGCACGCATACAGACACACACACGCACGCACGCACGCACACACACACACACACACACACATTATTCTCCCTCTCCGTCTCGCTCATTACTTTACCTTCGTTCACTCTCCCTCTTTCTCTTAATTTCTCTCTCTACCACTCTCTTTCTCCCCCTCTGTTTATTTCACCTCTTCCCCCTCTCTCCTTCCCCCCTTCTCTCTCACGCCCTCCCTCTTTTTCTCTCCTCTTTCTTCTCTCTCCCTCTCTTGCTCCCCCTCTCTGTTCATCTCACCTCTTCCCTCTCTCTCTTCTCCCCGCTCTCCTTCCCTGCTTCTCTCTCCCTCCCTCCTCTTTCTCTCTCCTCTCCTCCTCTCTCTCTTTCCATCCGAGCCCGCGCGCCGCACCGTCCGCCGCGTACGCACGCAGCATCCTAGTACTAACTAACCTAGCTTAGCAAGCAGACGCTTGTAATGCGGTGTACTTACGGTCCGGTCACGAACATGCTCTCCATCTCTCTACGCTCGACGGCAGCATGCGAGTATATAGCGAGAGAGACACCCGCTAATCGGACGAACACGCACACCACACACCACAAACAGACACTCACAGAGAGTTACACAACGTTACGCGTTGCAGCAGCAGCAGCGGCGAGCACAAACAACAGCTCTAGTAGCAGTAGTAGTAGTAGTAGGAGCTGTTGTAGGCGTAGTAGTCGCACAGGTTCGGCCGCAGTGATAAGCACCCGGTGCGGCCATTGCCACCACCAGAAATATCATCGGCACCGCTCCGGGGAGAAAAGATCATATAAAACACGACGGTAACGATATTCGGCTGTCTCGACACGATGATCGAATGATGTTGGTGGCTCGGCCGCGGCGGCGGAGGCGGCGGCACCGACAGGTAACCCGTTCTGCCCGACGACGCGCACATGTACATTAATTTCGTATAAAAAGCCCGGAGGTGTATATGGTGAGCGCGCGAGGAGAGAGAGAGACGCCGGAGAGAGAGGGGGATGGCAGCGACATAGGAGAGAGAGAGGGAGAGAGGGAGAAAGTGAGAGAGAGACAGAGAAGCGCACTGAGAGGGCGCGAATGAGAGAGGAGCGCGAAGAAGAGATAGAGAATTAGAGAGGGGGGAGAGAGAGGGAGAGAGAGAGAGAGAGAGAGAGAGAGAGCGGAGAGAGGAGAGAAGAGAGAGAGAGAACGGGCACCTTACAAGACAACGTCCGTCGAGAGGTTTTTGTTCAACTTGAAATGGTGCCCGCTTCGGAGGAATATGCGGGCTGCACGTGCAGATGTATGTTCGCTCTCTCGTCTCTCCTCTCTCTCTCTCATCTCTCTCTCACACGCCAGACGGGCTTTAAGAGACATAGTTAATTGCCGATGTAACATCGAAGCTGCCGTCATTCACTCATCATTCAGCGTGTTAACTTGTCGTGCCTCGTCTATATATCTATCTATATATATATAGAATAGATATGTATATCAGTAGAAATAAATGAGATGGTCGGCTATAAAACTTGGCGTGCGCCTTG